>NC_090248.1:69829785-70067285 GCF_037325665.1 Littorina saxatilis | reverse complement strand
CTGTTGATCTTTCCTTAACTTTAATTGTTTCCTTGATTTAAAACCCTAGGGCTTGTATTTTCAGTTGTGATACTAAGCACGTATCTTTACCACAGTATCTGATCACTTCACACTTGAATTTTGGAATAATGAAGTGGAATTATTTCTGGATCTAATTTATTCCTTGTTCCCCCCCCCCCCCCCCCTCTCGATTCCTTTTTTTTGCCACATATGTATTGTCGTGTGAGGGGGTAGATGCGTGTACTGGCTGATTTTTTTTTTTACTTCGGTCGATACAGATGATTGGGAAAAAAAACTTGTCAAGGATTTCAGAATTTAATAGATCTGTTCGAAGTTTTTACGGGATGGGTCCTGTTACAATCCAGACTGAATGTGTCCAAGATGAACTTTTGATCAAACATACACACACAAATGAATCTCTTGAGTTTGTTATACGGCGAATGTCCAGTTTCCACCACCACGTCTGTGGTATGTTTTTATACTGTTTGATTGAATAGACTGACGTGCATTCTCTCGCAAATGTGCGCGCGTGTGTGTTTGTCTGTCTCTCAGACTTATTAATCAAAGATGATGTTGCACATTGCAGATCTATGCGACAGGAGAAAGTGGACAAGACAGCTACATTTGTCTGAGCGAAGATCCAACGGTAAGCTCTTTTAGCCGAAGACAGCGAGCCTGGGTGCATGCAAGCTTCTATCATGTTCGTGTGAGTGCTGCAGGGCTATTAGACGACTTTTCATTATTCTTGATTTGGAGATCCATGCAGGGTATTAGAAAGTGCAGAATATACACGTTTGAACAAATACGATGTGTGTTTGCTCTGAAAAAAAGAAAAGACGCAACAAACAAACATTGTATTTGTTTAAAGTATCACAAATATTTATTACCTGTATCTGCATGTTTTGATAATGATGAAGGGTAAATTACTTTGACGTGTGCTTTTTTTTAAACCACACTGATAACGAATGATAGAAACACAGACACACTTAATAACATATCCACAAAAATTGTAACAATAAATGTAAGCTGAACAATGCCTGCAACACATTTCAGGCCTCAGAAGGAAGTAATTATTAGATTCAGACAGAGAGAGAAAGCCCAACACGAAACCAGTTGTGACATTTTTTATTTCATTATGTAATATTAAAAACACGACAACAACGTATTTCCTGTACTTAGTTTCGTGCAATTATGGATTGCAAAGTATGTCTAATTGACTGGCATAAAGAGGCACAGTTGCATGAAAAACCAACTCGGATCTTGACTAGGATCAGGATTTTACATGGACACAACCTAGAATTTAACATCCTGGGGGGAGGGGGGTACTGCGCCTTTCACATCAAGATGTAAAGACATTTATTTTAAATAATACTTATTAGAAGGGAACAAAATCAAATAAACTACAACAATCGTTCTGAGGGGAGAGAATTACCTCTTCCGAAGAAATTACCTCCCTTGCTTTTCTTGTCGTGACTTGTGTAGAGTAAAGTGAATAGAAAGTGAATCAGTCAGTAACAAAAAAACCCACATTTCTTAAGATCAATGAGGAGTCTTGAACTATTTGTCAATGTTAATCTTGTATGCATAATAAACAATATATTACGGATTGATAATTAAAGAAAATCGTCTCTACAGGGTTGACCCCCCTAAAAAGGACACCCACAACCATGCAAATTACTTCTGCATCTGTTGAACCAATTATTTTATATATGGTATTCATTAACTTCAGTTTATGTTCTGCCTTTCCAGTAAGTGGCAATTTTGTAAATTGAATGGTCTGACTTTTGTGCAATTTTAATTTTGTTCTCCAAATTCGGGGGTCGACTAAACAGAACGAGTTTTGACATTGAGCGGTAGCCATTTTTACCTAATTTAAACCCTTCAGGCGTTTACCTTTTTGATTATTTTTAATGTCTGAGTATGTAAAAACATCCCCTTCAACCCCCAAGCTATCGATGACCTGAAGAAAGCATGCAGTTACAGCTAGGTTCAGGGCAATCCTCAGACACGAAAGCGTTGGTGTCATTGGTGACGCAAAAGTTAGATAATTTAACCTACAAATTTGCCACTGTGTGAACTGCACATGCATAAAATCAAGTTTAAGTATGCTGAATATGAAGTTATTGGTGTAGAAGTTATAGCATTTCTGTCAGTTAACAGTATTTAAAATCTCTAAAGTAAAATCTGACATATTCGAAAGTTTTGCATAAACACCCAGACAATTTTTACGATACTCTCCTAAGCTTCTCCACTTCTCAGCCCTGTCTTGGAAATGAATTCGAATAAGGCAGTCAAAATAACTTAGTTTGGAGCACCCATCAATCAGAATAAGCATTAACTTTTGACACAGGAAATATCTTCTACCGAAAGCTCTCCTGGTTTTATTCTACATTTTTCCTGCATAATGGTAACAAATTTAATGATAAATCTAAACAACGAAGTGACTGTGGTAAGATGAACAAAGTTAAAAAAAAAAACCAAAGGATTACTGTAAATGGTTTACGAATCGAAATCTAAACAAGTTTTAATGATAAGTAAAATGATAAAAAAAATAAAATAAAAAAAAGCTAACGTCCTCGCATTTGTCCAGAATTATTCAATGTTTAACATGGGAACAGAGGGATAATTGGTCTAAAGAATTTTTAAAAAGGAGGGTTAGGGTTTGGACTATCTGTATGCAATGCCCGCTATAGGTGGAAGACTTTTGTGGAAGCCATGGAAGAATGCATCGCTGTTGTGCTGGTTCAGCTTGAGGTCCTGTCCCAGCGAATATCCTGCACACACAAAAACACGACTTTTTAAGCCACTTATGTTGCATTCCGTGACATAGCTTTGTTAAAACCGTGTGCCTGATAATAATGACAGATTTTGTTGATATACATTTTTTTTTAAGACACCCCATATAATATTGTTTGACAATCTCTTTCAACATAGTGTACGAATCACCAATGTGTATACAAACGCAAATAACCCACAGGTCAATAAATTACTTTCCAGAGAGAGAGAGAGAGAGAGAGAGAGAGAGAGAGAGAGAGAGAGAGAGAGAGAGAGAGAGAGAGAGAGAGAGAGAGAGATTAAAACTAGAAAATGTGTGCTATATAAAACAACGATAATCACTGTCAAATCTTTGCTTGTACCTGCATGGTGTTTACTGCGCTATATACACAACCTGTTTTATTTCTTTCTTTTTTTTTGGGGGGGGGGGATGTTTTGTGATGCGGTTTTTTTCAAAGCCTTTACTGCTTTAGTCATTGAATCCACCCGACTTCGATTTATTGTTCAGTGATGGGTAATTGTGTGACCAACTATGTAAATTAGTGATTGTTCTGGCTTCATACAATGACATCGCATTAATTTTATAAGTGTATGTGTGTGTGTTTCAGGCAAAAGCTGATCTTACAGTCCTAGTTGTATGCAGTACCTCTGCTTCTTCGTTCAGGAATCAAAGTATACAATCTAAACCGATTATTTTGTTCAATAATGTTCAGCTTACCATCCCGAAGAAGGCAGTAACGTGCCGAGATATCGATTATAGATATTAACGTACCTAACCTGGTTACTGGTGTGTTTTCTTTTTATTTCAATAATGTAAATGTGTGACAACTTGCAGGGTACTTGATGTTCAGAGCAATTTTTCTGGCAAAAGACCTTTTATGGATCAAAGAAAACTTTTGTCATGGTGCACAAGTCAATCAATTTGGTTCCAAAACGTAGTATTACCACATGTCCTTACCTGTCATTGGCATCACATGATTCTCTGCAAGCAGTCTTTTGTGGAAATACGTCATTTAACACTTGCACTTATAGTAGGTGGCTGTGGAACGGTAGACATGCAACGACAACGAACAACAAAAGACCAAGTGTGGAGTACACTCATTTTTCTTAACATACGCCAAGTTTCTTTGAGAATGCTCCAAGTGAAAATCAGGGGTTCCTAGGCCTGATATCACAATCAAACAGCTTCTTCTCAGAATCAGGAGGGGAAAAACTGTTATATTGCGAGATGTCGTAACAAGAACAGACAGCAGCAGCAGCAGCAACAATAACATTGCTAAATCGTCGCTTTAACAAAATTTCATGTTTAGCATCGCAGACAAAGCACGGCTACTGATCCGACCAAAGCCACACTTCATGCACGATGGGCACATTGTTATGGCCAGCTTGTTAACGTGCGCATTGTGTATGTTTTACATAGAATTGAATGTGTTTGTCGTTGTGTCTGTCATCTATCTAGTCGTTTGATTTAGAATAAAGCAAACTTGTTACAATGACGATTTTCTTCGGTTTTTGATGAAGGATTGGCATCAAGACTTTTCCTATTTTCCAACTCTGCCACCATACACTGGCCGTTCAGGTCTGCATGTCGACCACATGGTGTGTGATCAGATTTTTCGGACATGTTCACAATGCTTACATGACCACCAAATGGAAAATCAGTTGGTATTTGTTATGTTTGTGTGTTAGCACAAGTAAACAGAAACAGTTTTGTTGCAAACAGAGCCTTCATAAGAAAAAATGCTTCTTAGTCAAAATACATACCCCCTTTTTCGTATTGCGTAAAATATACCCATAAACTCTGGACATCATATTTTTATTTTTTTTTCACAACAATGAAACCAAACTTTGGCATATGTTTTAGCAATATATCTATACATATAAATAAAAGAGAGTGTCTGTCTGTCTGTGTGTGTGTGTGTCTGTCTGTCTGTGGTCGCCATACCTCAGAGATGGCAAAAGATAAGCACAAGATATTTTGCATGCACACTGCCCTGGACCCACAAATGTGCACCTGGGTTTTAGTTTCTCCAGACATTGTTTCCTTCCTCGGATAATTACCCTCCCCATCTATCAATACAGTCTATATAGTGCAAGGGAGGTAAGTCATGGTTTGTCACCCACGGAAGGGAGGTAACTCTCATCAAACCAGTATACCGTGTCATTCTCAAGGGTTACCCCCCCGCCCGCTATTATCCCGCCCCCCCCCCCCCCCCGCCCCCACACACACACACACTAACCCTGCCCCCCCTCCCTGCCTTCCAGATCATCGCGAATAATGTTTACGAAACGATCGCCTCAGTGAAAGATCACGAGAATTTACAGATTTCTCTCCCCTGTTCAAAAAGGTATGACGCGCTCACTCATGAGGTATGCGTGCTTTGATCAGACGGTAACTACAGTGGGTGTGAGAAGGGGTAAACAAATCACGAAGAACACGTTGAACCAAATAGAAACTTGCCTTGCCTATACATCCAAATGTATGAGCTCACACTGTCATTTTTCTTATCCACATTGGAATAAGATTCGAGAGGTTTCTGAGAGAGGGGAGAGCAGAAACACCCGGGCGAAGCCGGGCCTGACTGCTAGTTCACAGCTGGTCTGGGCTTAAAAAATCTTGGTCAACATGGGTGGGGTAAAGTGTTAAAATAAAGCGTCCTTCCAAAGTCGATGACAGTTCCCCAGAGTATTCACAAAATGATTCCGCACGCTCAGAACTAAGAACAGTTTTATTCCAAAGTCAATTGGCTTTTTAAATACCTAAGTTAATTAAAACTAGTATGTGTGCCGGTGAACATATGCACTGATTACTGTGATGAATATTTTTTATATTCTTTGATGTGCACCCTTATGCTGAGTGTGATAACCCTCGAATGACTAGTCCTGTGATAAATATTGTTCAATGACATATCTAGTCCTGTGATAATGATAGTTTTTAGCGGTAAACTTTTAGCTAAAGCTGACGGCAATTAACCTATTTGGAATCATGTTACTATTCCTGTTAGTGTACATATGCGTGCGCGAGTGTAGTATGCTTCGTATGGTATTTTTATCTGTTGTCTTATTATTTGTTTTGTCTTTTAATGTGCACCACACTGAAATTTCTCTGTATGAGATAATAAAGTATTCGTATTCGTATTCGGTACTGGAAGCCTTGCATGGCGACGAAAAAGGTGTCCACGCCTACATCAATCAATAGGAAGCTTATATAGCGTGTATTCCGTGCCCCCCCCCCCCCCCCACCTCACCTGCGGGTCGCGGGGAGTCCCATATTGGTTGGGACGAAAAAAAATTTACCGGATGCTCCCTCATGTCGTAAGAGGCGACTAACGGATCCTTGAGTCCCATATTGGTTGGGACGAAAAAGAATTTACCGGATGCTCCCTCATGTCGTAAGAGAATATAGTCAATGTTTTTAAAGATTTTAGTCAAGCAGTATGTAAGAAATGTTAAGTCCTTTGTACTGGAAACTTGCATTCTCCCATGGCCCAGTAACGTTGCAAGCCCCAGGAGCAAATTTTTGATAAGTGCTTTTGTGAACAAGAAACAATTGACAAGTGGCTCTATCCCATCTCCCCCCCCCCCCCCCGCCCCTTCCCTCCGTCGCGATATAACCGTGAACGGTTGAAAACGACGTTAAACACCAAATAAAGAAAGAAAGAAAGTATTTCGTGGGTACAGTTCTAAGCGCTTGTCGAAGAGTTGTCAACACAGGACTAACAAAGAAACTAACATCCATAGACGGACACGAACCCTATCACACACTATCAAACCCTGATAAACATACAACAAACAACTGTTTAACAACAATGTACACATCAATAGCTAGGTCCAAACAAAATAATATCAAGCACAAAGAAAAAACCACCTCTCACAGAGCACAGCACAGTCTTTTGGGGCACAACACATCATGTCGAACATGAAAGTCACAGCCAGCTACGGGAAGAACTGAGTTTTCAACCTACTCTTGAACGCGTCAAGAGAGGGGCTCTGGCGAAGCTCAAGCGGCAGGCAGTTGCAGACGGAGGGGCCCGCGGAGAGGAATGCACGCTGACCAGCAGATGCGAGTTTCGAGCGAGGGATGTGAAGGCGGAGTGGATCAGCAGCAGAACGAAGGGGACGGTCGGAGGGCTGGGTGTACAGGTCCAGGGAGGATTGAAGGTACTCGGGAGCAGAGTCGTTGAGACACTTGTAGACCAGAGTGGACAGTTTGTGGGAGATTCGGGTGTTGACAGGGAGCCAGTGCTAGGAGCGAAGTAGGGGGGGTGATGTGGTCTCGCTTTATCTTCCTCAACGCCAGCCTGGCAGCAGCGTTCTGGACTCGTAGGCCATGAATGGATGAGGCGGGGAGGCCAGCAGAAGGGAGTTGCAGTAGTCCAGACGACTGAAGATGAGGGAGACAACCAGCTTGACACAGACGTCGTGGGTGAGATAGCGACTGATGGAGGCGATGCGTCGTAGGTGGAAAAAGCAGGTCTTGATGATGAAGGAGATGTGTGTCTGCATGGAGAGAGTGGAGCCGAGAAAGACGCCAAGGCTCTTGACAGCAGGGGAGAATGGAACAGTCGCGTCATCCAGCTGGAGGTCGGTCACAGTGAGGGAAGCAATCTTCTGTCGTGTTCCAACGAGAAGGGCCTCCGTCTTCTCACTGTTCAGCTTCAGCTTGTTCTCAGTCATCCAGTTCTTGATGTCAGTGAAACAACTGGAGATGGATCCAAGGGAGATGGTCAACGTCCTCCGGCTTGGCGCTGTTCTGGAGCTACATGAAGAAGTATCCTTCACAGCTTCTGCGGAAACAGTTGGCTGGGGATGAGGACAGCAGCTAATGGGGAACCTATGTAAAACATATAGACAAGAACAAATATACGTCAATGGGAAAACAAAGAAAGAAGTAGAGAAGGAACTCCGCACCTTAACACAGTGAAAATGAAAAACACATGTGAATGTACTTATGTTTTAAATCTCCTCACCCCCCCCCCCCCCAATTAAGACCAGTCATCAAAGATATTTTTCAGTCTTCAAATGAGAATTTCACTGTTCTCACGGAAGTGGAACCCTCAAGAATACTGAGCTGTGCTAATATATTTTATAACTGCAAACATGCCTCAAATTCACTATTGCAAGCCACTATACATTCCTCAAAAAGGCACATTCCTTCATGCTCACGTGTGAAAACTAACATAAGTTTACAAGTGTGTATCTATTTAAAAAACAAACTAACAGCAGAACAGGAAGGTTGAATAAAATCCTTACATTAGACAAGCAGTTGATCTGTAGAATTCCAGGAGTCGAAATCCCAAGCCCTTGATATCTGCACTTTCAGCATCTTGTACCTGGAATAGTATGAAAATAACATGTCATTGTCACCGTCAGTAAATCACTATATCAAAATTATCAATATCATATGATTACTTACTAAAATAACTTTATGAAGTTATCTAGCACTGTCACAATGGCAATAGTATCATGACAGTTTGACAGTGAGATTACGATTAATCATCCTCATTAACAAATAACATAGATTAGTTCTAATGTAGTACCTGTTTGTAGTGAACTCACCAGCAGGAGTATTGCATGTATTATGAAGAGTAGTTAATTTTAATAGTTGTAGTACAAACCCAAGTTTGTGTGCGTGTTTGTATGTGTGGGTGGGGGTGTTGGGTGGGACAGTTACTGATGGTTCACCCACAAAAATGTACACTCACTAAGTAATGTCACTTAAAGTAACTATTTTCAAAGCTTCTTGCTTACCTTGGAATAGTGTCAAGCAGCTTATATGTTGTGTCTGGATAAGCCATCAGATCTTCACACTCAGCCTGCACATGCTGCAAACTGGACATGCTTGCAATTGTATCTTGAGCAACCAAGCTGTTGTTGCGGAGACAACGGAACCATGCTCAAGTCAGGTCCAACTGAAATAAAAGCATATTATTAGCTGATAAATGATTTGGTCAAGCAAAACCATGCGGTATTTTTTAAAAAAATATTTAAATTTATGTATACCTCGCTGATGCAAAAATAATGTACTTATTTACTATTAGCATTTAGCTGGTCATTCATTAAAGTAGCAGTAGTGATGATTTATTAAAATACTACTATAGTAGAAGTAGAACTCGAACTCCTATTGCTAGTAAATTACTTATTAGTGCACACAAGAACAACCATGGCAGTTGGCAATGGCACTGGCAGAATACGATCAAATATTATTATTTAATAGCCTCATCATGGGTTGACGTCCCATCAAAATGAATCACTGAATGAATTACGGACTGAATCAAACTTCAGAGACATCATTACAATTTTTCACAAAGATGTTTCAGCAAACAGCCATGTTTACCTGTACAAATGTATCAGTGCTATCAGTGTCACCGAGTGTGGTAACTGGTAAGCTTAGTATTTGGTTCGAGACAGAGACAAAGTTGAAACTTAATTCGAGAAGCCAAACACTGACGAATACTTACGTATTTTGAGCAAAACCCACGCACGTCGACCACAAGTTGATGCCTGCTGGAGTACGTAGTCATAAAAACGTCCATGAAGCTTGGTTTTGAAACGTTTCTTAGCACATGCTTTCGAGTTTTCGCTGCCATGTTCATGTATTGGGCTTGGCATTTCCGATAATGACATTCTACTGCGCATGCGCGACATAGGCCACTGATCTAAAAATGGAGCGGGACAAGTACAGCCCACAGGCGCCTTATGGTGATAACCCGACAAGCACAACTTGTGACCATGCTGTTGTTGTTGTGTTTTGTAGTTGTTTCAAGTTCAGATGATGAGGCCGTGTGCCAAAAAGCAACTAATTAAAAGTGTGTGTGTGTAAAGCCGAGCGGTGGTAGCTTCACGTAGATATTAGGGGAAGGGCTCCTAACTTATGCCGGACCGGCTCCTAATATGGACCACCTCCTGTTCTGACAAACTTCAAAAAAGTTTTGTTCGCTGTATTCACCCTCTCTGGATAACTTGTATGTCAAAACAGTTGCAGAAACAAAAATCTATGAGATAATAAAGTATTCTTATTCTTATCTCAAAACTGTTAGGCTTTTTCTCTTTTTACATTTAGTCAAAACTTGACTAAATGTTTTAACATAGAGGGGGGAATCGAGACGAGGGTCGTGGTGTATGTGTGTGTGTGTGTGTGTGTGTGTGTGTGTGTGTGTGTGTGTGTGTATGTGTGTCTGTCTGTCTGTGTGTGTGTGTGTGTGTAGAGCGATTCAGACTAAACTACTGGGCCGATCTTTATGAAATTTTACATGAGAGTTCCTGTGTATGATATCCCCGGACGTTTTTTTTCTTTTTTTCGATAAATACCTTAGATGACGTCATATCCGGCTTTTTGTAAAAGTTGAGGCGGCACTGTCACACCCTCATTTTTCCATTAAATTGATTGAAATTTTGGCAAGCAATCTTCGACAAAGGCCAGGGTTTGGTATTGCATTTCAGCTTGGTGGCTTAAAAACTAATGAGTGAGTTTGGTCATTAAAAATCGGAAACTTGTAATTAAAATTATGTTTTTATTAAACAATCCAAAAACAATTTCATCTTATTCTGCGTCATTTTCTGATTCCAAAAACATATACATATGTTATATTTGGATTAAAAACAAGCTCTGAAAATTAAAAATATAAAAATTATGATCAAAACTAAATTTCCGAAATCGTTTTAAAAACAATTTCATCTTATTCTTTGTCGGTTCCTGATTCCAAAAACATATAGATATGATATGTTTGGATTAAAATCACGCTCAGAAAGTTAAAACGAAGAGAGGTACAGTAAAGCGTGCTATGAAGCACAGCGCAATCGCTACCGCGCCAAACAGGCTCGTCACTTTCACTGCCTTTTGCACTAGCGGCGGACTACGTTCAGTTTCATTCTGTGAGTTCCACAGCTTGACTAAATGTAGTAATTTCGCCTTACGCGACTTGTTTTCACAAAATCTCAAAGTATGTGCGAGTCCCCTAATATGGACCACCTTCAACAAATCGAAGAAAACGAAGCTAAAGGCTTTTTTCATTAATTCATTAAGAATCTTGCTGGAAATAACCTATTACTAGCCCTCGAGATTTAAAAAAAATATAACAAAAAGTCTTCTTTTCGTGGAAGTTGATAATTTTACTTATTTTCACTGTGTTTTTGATAAGCTTCTTTAGTTTCCTGGTGTGCTTCAAATAATGCTCTCATCAACCCGAAACAGATCAATCTAAAGCATATTTGAATTAGTCTGACTTGAACACTAAGTTGTATCATGCTATTTTGAAGTATAGGGGGCTTTTTACAATTATTCGTAAAGGCCGGTGATTTTGTATGTATTTAATTTTTGCTGAATGTCTATCAAAGCTATTTCACTCTAATTAGGCCTAACGGTTAACCTAAGAGAGAAGAACTACCAAACACAAAATAAAACTTCTCCGCAAGAAAACAAGCTAGTTATCAGCATGAAACAAAAAGTGGTCCATATTAGGAGCCCTTCCTAACTGTCTGTGTCTGCGTCGAAGATGTTACCGTGAATATGTTTTTAAAAGACATTTGTCAGGACGGCATTCCAACCACACGCACCATACACGAACCGACGAACAAAATACTTCTGACAACAACTTAAATGTAAAATCAACAAGAGTGTAGCAGGGACCTATATTAATATAGGTCTATGAGTGTAGTAAGATTCCAAATTGTATTCAGACCAAAACAACAATCATAAAACATACATGGGATCTTTCATATGTGTGTGTGTGTGTGTGTGTGTGTGTGTGTGTGTGTGTGTGTGTGTGTGTGTGTGTGTGTGTGTGTGTGTGTGTGTGATGATGATGATGATAATTAGTTTTAACGTCCTCTTAGAACTGCAACTGGCTTTAGGACAGGTAGAGTTAATATGCTTTATGTGGGCACAAGACACTGAACAAACATGCAACCAGAGAACACATAATTATGATCGTGTTATAATCATATCTGGAAGTCTGTTGCGATGTTTCAAAATGGGGATGGAAGGGAAGATTGTGTACGCGGAATATGGTTGGACTGGAGCGGTTTTGTAGGCTTATTTTTTTAATTTTTGTTATGTGGAATATTGTTATATTTGTGGCTGAATAGGTAAGTAAATACATAACTGGAAAAATAATACAATGAAGAAGAAAAAGCTCGGTGTGAGAGAGTATTGAGGGGTGGGAAGGAGGAACGGAGATCAGGGTTTTTAAAACAGATATCCTATTTCAGCCTTATATATTGAGAGACACAGGGTGTATGCTAGCTTCCATTGAAGCGTGCAATGTTTATCTAAAAAAAAAACCTCATGGGGCTTCAGTTTGTGTTCGTTGACAAGGGTGGGTAGCACAGGAGCTCCTGTCGTGTGTAGGTTGCGGAAATCTTGTTGGAGTGATTGGCAGTGGTCAAAGAGGTGTAAAAAAGATATAAACTGTCCACATTCACAGAGACGGGGAAAGCACTTGTGAGCGCATCCATCCGTGCGAATGCTGCGAAGTATTTTAAGGAGGGAGGTGGGGAGTGTAGGCCTGTTTTGCTTTGTTTGTCGGGGCAGAATAAGCCAACCATGGGTATTGCCTTCTATTTGTAATTCTGTTTCCCAGTGACGCCAGGCAACTTTGGCCATTTTGTGTTTTGCTCCCGTCTTTGTTAATTTTATGTCATGAAATGCTGCTTGATCTGTGACAGCCTCTTTTGCTTCTCTGTCAGCCATATCATTGCCTCTGATCCATGTGTGTGTGGGGAAGTACGTAGGCTAAGGGTCAGTTCTGTTCAAGAGGCAATGATCTGGTGACAGAGGAACAATATTTCCGTCTGAGGCTCCTCCCGGTTTCTGGAACCATTTTGAAGAGCAGTCATGCTGGTTTTGAGTCGGAGAGAATCACGACTCTTGTTGGAGGTCGATGGGGGTCATTGATATAGTGGCATGCTGTTAAGATAATGTACATTTCTTAACCCTAACCCTAACCCTATAATTCCTATGCAACACTTTTGCTTGGGCACTAGCCGAGTTAATCGTTTTCCCATGTGTTGCTTGGGACCTGTAAGGTCTAGAGAAGCGGCGACTGACCACAGATAGGCCTTTGTTCTACCCCCCCCCCCCTCCCCGAAACATCCGTCCGACTGAGATGGTGGGTACTGACTGGACTTGCAACTTTCTCAACTTGTACAGTACAAACTGAAGTGACTCGAATTTGAGTTTTGGGATTTCTCTTGCTCTACCTTTTCTGATAATGTTTTACTCACCTCGTGTTTAGATGCAATACATATTGTCTACTCCTTATATAGTAGAGTCTCTGACTTATGTTTATAATTTATACTATTCAACACAATGTTTTTCCAAAAGAATTTAAAAAAGCGAAAGTTATACCTTTGCCAAAGAAAAAAGGTTCTCAAGACTTAAATGATTTTAGACCTATATCTTTGTTATCTGTGTTATCTAAGCCTCTTGAAAGGCATGTTCAAAAACATCTGGTTACTTATTTGGAGGACCACAACCTCTTGCATCAACTTCAGTCTGGTTTTCGCTCTCAACATTCATGTAACACTGCCCTTGCCAGATTAACTGATTCATGGTACTCATCCATTAATAGGTTAGACATTTCTGGTGATGTTTTCTTGGACCTAAAAAAAGCTTTTGACCTCGTGAATCACGAGATCCTTCTACAGAAATTAAAATGTTATTATTTTAAAAAGTTCTAGCACTGTCGCTTTTTTTTTTTTACTCTTATCTTAGAGAGAGGGTTCAATCTGTATACGTACACGATACGTACTCTTCTCAGGGCACTGTGAAATGTGGAATGCCACAGGGGTCTGTTTTGGGACCTGTATTATTTTGCATCTATATAAATGATTTGCCCCTGTACCTACAGTCTGAATCTGTTGAGTGTCATATGTTAGCAGATGATACTACCTTACATGCAACAGGGAAAAGCCCTGCACAAATTCAAGACAAATTACAACAGAGCCTAAACGATGTTTCTGAGTGGTGTTCTGCAAATCGTATGCTTATTAATCCAGTAAAAACAAAGTCTATGATAATCAGCACTCGCCAAAAACATCAACTTTCAGAAATGACTCTGAGTCTGTCCCTAAATGAGCACTCCATTGAGCAAGTAGCTGAGCACCGTTTACTGGGACTTACTGTTGATAATAATCTCAAATGGCAGATTCACATCAATGGAATCTCAAAAAAATTGCTAAAAACCTGTTTCTTTTGTCAAAGTTACAAAGCATTATTAATCTAGACACAAGAAAACTATTTTACAATGCCCACATAAAACCCCATATTGGTTATGCTTCCATAGTATGGGACGGGTGTAGTGAAGTTCACTTGAAGAAGCTGAACTCGCTCCAGCGTAGAGCTGCTAAACTAGTTCTGCCCAGTCCATCTCTTTCTACAAAGAAAAAGATGAAAAGTATTGGGATGTTAAGCTTAAAAAAGCAGCTTTTGTATAATAAATGTTCATTTATGTATAAAGTCGTCTATAAGGACGCCCCAACATATCTTATACAACTCTTCAAATCATCTCCGTCATATTATTCAAACACTCGAAATAACCTTGCCTTGTCAAGGCCCCGAATCGATTTGTTTAAAACTAGTTTTTCTTATTCTGGTGCGTTCCTTTGGAATTCACTACCTGTAAATATCAAGTCATGTCTGTCATTATCTTCTTTTAAAAGACAGCTCCGAAAGCACCTCTCTAACGACTAAGTCGGTGTACAATTTGTGCGAGTGTGTGTGAGGATGTGTGAAAGAGAAAGTGTATAGTATGCTTCCATTTAGTCTCGGTACACAGACTAGACGGCAATTTCTAATGATTAGAGAGGACGCATGCGCAACCAATCACTTTTGGTTTCGCGCGTTACCAGGAAGCTTTCAGAATGTTTCAGTGCTCATAGAAATGGATTATTCATTTGGATTATAATGTGTTGGGTGAACTTTTTTCTTTGTGATGCGTGCCTCAGAGTATTTTGTTTCGTGAGGACGATGTCATTAGCTCGGATGAGTCAAGGTGAGAACTGATTTTTCATGATTACATTTCACGCCGGACGCTCGCCGGTTTCTATTTTTTGAAGATGGCGGATTCCGCAGCAAAAAAGGATGCGGAGTCTGCTAGTACAAGTGGTGGACAAAACATTAACAATGAAATGGTGGAAACTGTGCGTGATTTGATGGGGTCGATCATGAGTCCGTTTTTGGATAAACTGAAATCTCTGGAATCGAAATATGACGATCTCTTTTGTAACAATGGTGATGATGAAAATCAATCTGAAAACAGTGATCTTGGCGATCAGTCTTTCTCCGTTTCATGCGGTGTTACCGGTGTTTCTATCGGAGATTGTTCCAGCGGTGCTACCGTGGAAAAAGTGAAGAAAAATGAAGCAATTGTTGACCCCGGCAGAGGTTCTGTGGCAGAGGTTTCAACAGAATCAGAATTTGACTTTTGTGTCAAAGCATCAGCTCAGTCAGCGGATCAGCTTGATGATATTTTTGCTGCGATGGAGGCAGACTTGGAAGTTGAAGAGAAAATAGGTGGTGTAGTGGATGAGAAGCTCGCAAACATCACTAAAAGCAGATTCACTGTCAAATTACCAGACCAAAAGCTCAAGGACAAGATGGAAAGTATCCTTATTCCGGCAAACTGTGTGGAAATAAAGGCTCCTATCCTTAATGAGGAGGTGATAGGGAAAGCAAACCTCGACAGAGGTGCAAGACAAAATGACACGCGACTGCTCAATGTACAGAAGCTGATTTCTAAATCAACCGCAGCACTTGTTACGGCAACAAGCAAACTTCACACCTTCACAAAAGAGGGGTGCACTGACAACAGCAGTAGTACCGTGACAGTAGAGAGTACGAAGTTCAGGGCAGAACTGAATGGGATGTTGTCCGCGTGTGGTGATGTTATCTGTCTGTTGGGAACAGCGCAGCAAGAGCTCAGCATCCGCCGTAAATACCAATTAGCTCGCGTTCTGCCAAAGGACATGGCAGCTATTTGCACAAACGAAAACCTCCCGAGTCGTGACATGCTTTTTGGCGGGGATATCGAGAAAGCGATCAAAGGTGCTAAGGAGAATTACAAGATAAATATTGATTTCACAGAGACCCCTGTACAGAGAAAAAATCCTCAAAACTATAATTTTTCCAAATAACAGACAACAGTAATTGATTCAGAAATTGTCGAACTTCTACAAAAAGGGGTGATAAGAAAAACAGATCACTCGGAGGATGATTTTTTGTCTCCAATTTTTGTGAGACCAAAAAAGAATAATACATTGAGATTAATTTTAAATCTGAGAGATTTGAATGAAAACATGATTTATCAGCATTTCAAAATGGAAACACTGAAGACAGCTTTGGAGCTAGTCACCAGAAATTGCTTCTTCTGTTTTTTGGATCTCAAAGATGCTTATTTTTCAGTGCCGGTAAATAAACCATCTCAGAAATATTTGAAGTTTCTCTGGAAAGGAGAAGTATTTGTTTTCACTGCATGTCCAAACGGACTAGCACCTTGTCCACGTTTGTTCACAAAGTTACTGAAACCAGTCATGGCCCAGTTACATAGACTAGGATTTCTTTCAACAATCTTCATTGATGATACATTACTTTTTGGAGATTCTGAAAAAGAATGTGTGCAAAATGTAAAAGAGTCATTGTCTCTTCTGGAAAAATTAGGATTTGTTGTGCATCCGGTGAAATCTGTTTTGATACCTTCCCATAAAATAAGATATCTTGGGGTTGAAATTGATTCAGAGGACATGACAGTCACTTTAACAACAGAGAGGAAGGAAAGGATACATAAACTAGCCACTGAGCTGTTACATCAGGGGTATGCCACAGTAAGAACACTCGCAAAGTTCATTGGGCAAGTAGTGTCTGCTTTTCAGGCGGTGAAATTTGGTCCTCTCTGGTACAGATGCATGGAACACGATAAAATTGCTGCTTTGAAGCAAAACAATAATGATTATGACTCCTCTGTGGAGTTCTCTGCCGAAGCCAAAACCGAAATGTTATGGTGGAGGGAGAATATCATGTCATCTGTTAATGATGTGGACACTGATCATGGTGACCCAGATTTCATAATGTTCACTGATGCATCAAAGAAAGGCTGGGGTTGTTCGTGTAGTCAAGGTAGAACAGGTGGACTATGGAATCAACAAGAAGCACAGCAGCACATCAATATTCTGGAATTGAAAGCTGCACTGCTGTCTTTGCAAACCTTTGCTAGGGACAAAACTAACATTCATCTCAGGCTTATGATGGACAATGTTACAGCCATTGCATGTGTTGACAAAATGGGGTCCATTTCGGTAACATGCAATGCAGTTGCTAAGGAAATCTGGTCATTTTGCATTATGCGAGGCATTTGGGTTTCATCGGCATACATACCAGGGATAGAAAATGTAGAAGCAGATGAAGAATCTAGAGTACACAATCTAGATACAGAATGGGCCGTGAAGACTGACATTTTAACAAGTGCTCTGGATATTCTGGGTGCTAAACCAGAAATAGATTTGTTTGCATCAAGGATAAACTGTAAATTCCCTCAATATGTATCATTTAGACCAGATCCAGAAGCTGTAGCGGTGAATGCTTTCACTCTATCATGGTCTAATACACGTTTTTATGCTTTTCCACCCTTTTGTGTTATTGCCAGCATGCTGCCGAAAATCAACAAAGAAAAAGCTACGGGAGTTGTAGTAGTTCCAGACTGGCCCAGTCAACCGTGGTATCCAAAACTGGCAAAGATGTTGATAAACAATCCGGTGCTTGTGTCAGCAAGGGAAAATCTGCTAGTCATGCCCTCAAATCTTCAGGAAAAACACAGACTGAGAAAGTCCTTAAGGTTGATCATTTGCGAAGTCTCAGGATCAGGGCTCGTATTCTTGAAACAGCTGCAACTCATATACCAGCCTGTAAAACCACTTCCGCTCGATAAGTCCGCTAAGTGTTATTCATGAACCTCCGGGAAAGACTTACCTGGGTGTCTCCGAGCTGTAAAGTTGGAGGACCCATCCCCCTCCTCTAAAACCGTCAATTTTGAATAAATCTTGTTAAAATATTGTTTGTAGATTTATGTCCCTCATGGACACACATTGGTGTCATTTAAGCACCAATGCATTGCGGACAAATACGAGATACCGCTCGCGAAAGATTTCAACCGATGCTCGATCATACCGGCTTGTGGTGAAAGCGTGCTAGCGTCTTCTTTAATGCATTACAGTGTCCGATTATTTTCAACTGATTCCGTGGTCGAACGGTTCTCTCGTTCGCCTGATGCGTGATTGAAGCGAGTTCAAATCTCCATCTGCCCTTAATTTTTTTTTTATTCTTTGGCATTTGTTTATTTTTGTTTATTTTCTTCATGTGCAAAAGAGTACGTTATAATAGCAAAATTGATTTAAAAAAAATGTTTTAGGCTGGAATGGTTTTTTTTTAAATCTTTGGTTAACATGATATTAGTTTATTGATAAAGTTTGTTAACTTAAACATGTAAAGATTTGATTAAAAAAATTAAATAAATAACCATGAAGAAGGATGCTTCCCGCTTAAAAAAAACAAAGGTGAGAGAGAAAAAAAAACCCACTTAAAATGCGGCAGCAGCCACCTGCATGCAACTGAGATTAAAAACAAAAAAATAAATAACAAGAAATTCCTCCGATAGGAAAAACACCCCCTATAAAGGGAAATAACCTTCTCAGTTGGTGGCAGTGAGAATGGTTATTTCCCTTTGACCAACGGGGGTGTGCCTCTATAAGTCCTTGTATAATTTTAATCCACCAATAACTCCCTAACCGTGTGTTTGACTGGTCCCAATTTTTGTAAGGACCGTCTCAGGAATGTATAGAACCTGTTCACCAAGTTTGGTGACGATCGGTCCGTTCATTCTTGAGATCTATATGCGAACACAAACAAACACACAAACAAACACATCGAGTGACACCTATACACACCCCTATACCGGGGGTGTAGAAAGGGTCTCCCTGTGTTTTTATTTCATTCAGTTTGTTTGGGTAGTTGCTATTGACTTTGAAACTGACACGCTGGCTAAAAAGCTGCAACATTGTGTCCTTCAAAGTCAAACTGTCGTTTAACTACCGCCCGGTATTTATTTTTACTGCCCAGTAATTATTTATTTTCCCCCGGTATTCATGTGTGTCTAGCGGAAGGTCGGCAGCTACCAGTTGGTTATTTTTAGAATTGAAGATTCCCGATGCTTGCTCTTCTCTGCGCACGCGTTACCGGCGTTTTCGCCGGCGTGTCAGTTTCAAAGTCAATAGCAACAACCCAAACAAACTGAATGAAATAAAAACAAGGGGAGATTTTATTTTTATTTTTTTTATAAACCTCAGTTGCATGCAGGTGTACATGGTATAGTACCTAGTAAACGCCCACCCCCCAGTTTCGACCAGTGGACTAGTAGACAAGGAAAATAAATAAAGATTATTCAGTCTGCTGTTATTATTGTTTTTCAATTGTTTCCTTTCCTTAGACATGCTTCGGGGATTGGACAGAAAAAGGTTTCTGGAGTGGCTAGAGAATCGCAATACATTTTTGACTGGGAGGAAAAAGAAGAAACGAAAGCTTCATCTTTGGTTTAAACATAAGTTTATTTCAACAAATGTTACAATCATGACATGTATACAAAAGACACAGGTAACAGCAACAAGCTAGAAGCTTATAGTGGTGTTCCTGCATGGATATTATAACGTAAGGCGGTAACGGCTGAACAATTTGTCTAAATAAACCAAATTGGAAATCCAAAGCATCATCATTATAATCATCCTCATCTCATTAATCATCCAAAATTATCATAACATAATAAACGTTGCATAATCATTATAAAGAAAGACAGTAAGAGGAAGGAAGGAGGGGAAGAAAAGGAATAAAAAGAAGAGGGATGGGTAGGAGTTCTGCAGAAATTAAAGTTGTTGTCCGGCTTGTGGAGCATTGATTCTGGTTTGCCCAAAGCGGCCTGAACGTTCAATGAACGAGTGTACTCTGGAAAAAATGTTCCTGTTCAAATCTAGAGAATACTGTCTGTCTCCATTTAGAAGGTGGGGGAGGTGAATACTGTGGTTAGGGAGGGTATGTATGGTTTCTTGACGTGCTTCGCGATAATTTGGACAATCTAATAGGAAGTGTTTTACGGTTTCGGACGGGAATGCGCAGTCAAAAGATGCATCTGTAGCAACGTGTCGTCTCAATAGATCGTCATTAAGATCACTTATATATAGCCTGAGCTTACAGTGAATTGTTTGTGATATGCGATCTCCAGAATACCAATAACACGGCAGACAAAAAGTGCTTGAGGGACTTACTAAGTTTTATGTAGTCTGGTAAAGAATTCCAGAGTTGTGTTGTAGATGGGAGAAATGAGTTTTTGTATAATTCAGTGTTAAACGATGGAACTTTCCTATCTAAAGGTCTGCGCTGGCGATATGGATTATTAGTTGATATTAATGGTGGCAATATCGCAAGTAAGTAGTTTGGCACCTTACGGTGTACAATCTTGTGAAATAATATCAATTTTTGACGTTTACGCCTCTCTTAAAGTGAAATAAAGCCTGACTAGTCGTACAGTTGTTGATGGCTTGTACCGCGGACTTCTCCAACAATGGTCTTCATCTTCAAAGCTTCATCTTTGGCGGGAAGTGATGTCTGAAGAGGTTGATTTTGTGTGTTAGTGTTAGTGTTAGTGTGTGTGTGTGTGGGGGGGGAAGTTTTGTGCAATAACGCATCCTTTGAACACTTCTATGACAAATGACCAAAATATCGTTTTTCTAGCTAAGGACCCGCTCCTGCCAAGGATATAGCACCTAGTAAACGCCCACCCCCCACTTTTGGGCAAAACTGGTACATAGGGTGGGTGGGCGTATACAAGGTAGTTTACGGTAATATCATGTTAACCATCAATTTAAAAAAAAATCATTCTCGCCTAAAATTAATTTTTTAAATCAATTTTGATATTACAACGTACACTTTTGCACACGAAGAAAATAAACAAAAACAAACAAAATTAATGACAAAGAGTAAAACAACAAAAAAAGTAAGGCCTGATGGCGATTCGAACTCGACTCAATCGCGCAACAGGCGAATTCGATAACCGTTCGGCTACGGAATCAGACACAAAACTTACGCCACTGTAATGCATTAAACAAGACGCACGCACGCTTTTGCAACACGCCGTTATGATCGAGCATCGGTTGAAATCTTTCGCGAGCAGAAGCTCGTATTTGACCGCAATGCATCGGTGCTTAAATGACACCAATGTGTGTCCATGAGGGACATAAATCTACGAACAATATTTGAACAAGATTTATTCGAACTTGACGGTTTTAATGGACAGTGTTGGTGAAGTTACTGACAGGTAGCGACTTTACAGGAGGGGGAGGGGTCCTCTAACTTTACAGCTCGGAGACAACCCGGTAAGGACTTACCGGTGTTTCATAAATAACACTTAGCAGTTGGCGGACTTATTGAGTTTTACAGGCCAGTATATGAGTTGCAGCTTTTTCAAGAATAAATCTTGTTCAAATATTGTTTGTAGAGAGGAGCAAGCATGAGGAATCTCCTATTCTAAAAATAACCAATTCTGGTAGCTGCCGACCTTCCGCCAGACACACATTAATTCCGGGGGAAAATAAATAATTACTGGGCAGTAAAAATAAATACCGGGCGGTAGTTAAACGACAGTTTGACTTTAAAGGACACAATTTTGCAGCTTTTTCAAGAATACGAGCCCTGATATCGAATGTCAGGACTTTCGGCACAAGCTTCAAATATCATCTTTTCGTCATGGAGAGAGGGAACTAGGAAAGTTTACGCGTCCTATATCGCAAAATGGAAAAGCTATGCGTGCAGGAGAGGTATACATATGTTACAGGCAAGTTGGGAAACCAGGCATTTCCGGAAATGACTAACGAGAGTAGTCATTTACGGAAATGACTGATTCACTCGGTCATTTCCGAAAATGCCTAAAGTTGAGCTTGATATTTTAGTCATTTACAGAAATGACTGAAATTACTTAGTCAACATTACCGAATATGCCTAGGCACGTGAATCATAGTCATAAAGGTTGTGAAATGAGAAATGTTAGGACATTTGTGTTCACGCCAAGCCAGCGATCGTGACCAAAACTGTCAACCACGTGAATATTGTTCTCCAAACTAAACTGAATAAGATTTGTGTTTAAATAATCGTGTGTGTGTGTTTGTTTTTTTACTTTTTATGGGCGGTTATGTATTTAATTTACTTGGGCTCGTGAATACTACCGAATATGCCTAGGCACGTGAATCATAGTCATAAAGGTTGTGAAATGAGAAATGTTAGGACATTTGTGTTCACGCCAAGCCAGCGATCGTGACCAAAACTGTCAACCACGTGAATATTGTTCTCCAAACTAAACTGAATAAGATTTGTGTTTAAATAATCGTGTGTGTGTGTTTTTTTTTTTACTTTTTATGGGCGGTTATGTATTTAATTTACTTGGGCTCGTGAATACTGTTCTCCAAACTTGGCGAGTTAGTTTCTGAACTTAGTTGCTGCACACAGTTTGAACAGACATCCACTATGGACGTAGAGGATCGTTTTCGAAAATGTCTTTTTGAAAGATATGCCAAAAATAAGAACTATTTGTTACCAAAGGATTGCTACTTTACCATGATCAACGACCTCAAGACAGCACAGGTGTCATCGACAACCAAAACATCACGCCAGTACAAACTGATGAAGAGGTTAGTATCTCTCTCTCTCTCTCTCTCTCTCTCTCTCTCTCTCTCTCTCTCTCTCTCTCCCTCTTTTTTTTTAACTTGTGTCTTCATACTCCTACTCTCTCTCTCTTTCTCTCTCTCTCTCTCTCTCTCTCTCTCTCTCTCTCTCTCTCTCTCTTATGCGGCAAGATATTGGCATGAGACATAAACATTTGGTCACAGACATTTTCCTCTTTCTTCCTCTCTCTCTCTCCCTCTCTCTCTTTCTCTCTCTCTCTCTCTCTCTCTCTCTCTCTCTCTCTCTCTTATGCGGCAAGATATTGGCATGAGACATAAACATTTGGTCACAGACATTTTCCTCTTTCTTCCTCTCTCTCTCTCCCTCTCTCTCTTTCTCTCTCTCTCTCTCTCTCTCTCTGTCTCTCTCTCCCTCTCTGTCTCTCTCTCTCTTTCTCTCTCTTTCTCTCCCTCTCTCTTTCTCTCTGCCCTTTCTCTCTCTCTCTCTCCCTCTCCCTCTCTCTCTCCCTCTCTCTCTCCCTCTTTCTTCCTCTCTCTCTCTCTCCCTCTCTCTCGTTGACTCTCTCTCTCTCTCTCCCTCTCTCTCTCTCTCTCTCTCACTCTCTCTCTCTCCCTCTCTCTCTCTCCCTCTTTCTTCCTCTCTCTCTCTTTCTCTCTCTCTCTCTCTCTCTCTCTGTCTATCTCCCTCTCTCTCTCTCACTCTCTCTCTGTTTTGTTTATTGATAGTGCGTTTTTATTCTAAAGGTATGAGGTGCTGCAGTGCGGTCCACATGACAAGCTGATCCGAAAAAGATCCTCACCTGATGAAGCCCCGATCTTCTTTGTCACCCTTGAAGATACCTACGACACCATCAAGACTGCACACATCGCCACCGGTCACGGAGGGCGCGATAGGATGCTGAAGGAACTGGAAAAGAAATTTGCCAATATCCAAAGAGACAGTGTAGAACTGTTTAAGTCTTATTGCCTCGTGTGCCAGGAGAAACAAAAGCGACAGAAAACCAAAGGTGTCGTCGTGCGACCTATTCTCACAGAGGAATTCAATTCCAGAAGCCAAGTGGACCTTGTGGACTACCAGTCGATGGAGGATGGCGGCTACAAATGGATTATGGTCTATCAAGATCACCTCACCAAATTTGTAGTCTTGCGACCGCTGACATCAAAAAGGGCGTGCCAAGTAGCCCTTCAGCTCGTGGACATTTTTACTCTTTTCGGGGCTCCAGTGATCCTTCAATCGGACAATGGAAGCGAGTTCACTGCAGTTGTCATCAGAGAACTACGAGATCTGTGGCCAGAATTAAAACTCGTTCATGGAAAACCTCGTCATCCTCAGTCACAAGGCTCTGTAGAGAGGGCCAACGGTGACATCAAGGACATGCTGACTGCTTGGATGTCGGATCACCAAACAACGCGTTGGTCATTGGGTCTAAAGTTCGTGCAGTTCATGAAAAACCGAGCCTACCATTCAGGATTGAAAAGATCCCCGTACAGAGCCATGTTTGGCGTCGAGCCCAGAGTTGGGCTGTCTTCCACGTGGCTGCCAGAGGCCCTGATTGATGAAATGCAAACAGAAGAGGACCTTCGAGAAAGAGTAGGCTGGTCAAGTAATGCTGATAACGCAAGCAATCCGGAGTCAGCAGGTTCAGATTTGGACATCAATATAACAAGTGTCTCTGTGCAGGTCCATGAAGAATCAACCAGTGCTGGTGCCACTCTACAGGAACTTTCAAATGGTGATGCAGCAGTCATCGACAGAGCATTCGAAATAGTCCAAGATGAACTGACAATGACTAATGTCACTGCCATTCTACAGGAAGAACTATCAAATGGTGGTGAAGGAGTCGTCGAAACAGTCCAATGTGAACCGTCAATGACTGATGCCACTGCCACTGCCATTCTACATGAACTATCAAATGGTGGGGAAGGAGTCGTCGAAACAGTCCAAGGTGAACCGTCAATGACTGATGCCACTGCCACTGCCATTCTACAGGAACTATCAAATGGTGGCGAAGGAGTCCTGCATACTGAAAATAATGAACTTCGCTTGCTCAACAAACGGCAACTAAGTATCAATCGTCAACGGGAGGCCAGCCGAGAATGCCAGAAGGGGCAGGCAGAGCGAATGATAAAGCGTAGCAGAATAGAGCTATGCCCGGGACAACCTGGAGACAACGTGGCAGTGCCCGTTCCCCTGGTCGACAGGGGTCGAGGAGATCCCAGAAACATTCTGGGAATTATTCTGCACAAGACTGAAAACGACCTGTATAAAATTGCAACAAGAAGCGGGGTACTGAAAGGATCTTTCACTAGAAATGAATTTGAACTCTGCGCACAGAAACTCTTGACAGAGCAAGATGTAAAATGTGACAAACAGGTCAGTGTCCGCGAGGCAGTTGTTCAAAATTCCTTGAGTGGAGGACAGGGCTTTACCAAATGCAACTGCTCTGGGGGGAAAAAGTGTCAAACAAATAGGTGTAAATGCTTCAAACGTAAAGTACTCTGCAACAGTCGTTGCCACCAAAGCCTGACATGCAAAAACAAATGAACAGAAGAATGCCTGGTACTCAAACTATGTGTGTATGTGTGTGTGTGTGTGTGTGTGTGTGTGTGTGTGTGTTGGTGTATGTGTGTGTGTGTGTGTGTGTGTGTGTGTGTTGGTGTGTGTGTGTTTTATTCATTGCTCTACATTTTATCTACATTTTAAATTCTTGCACATATTTATAACCATTTCCATTCCTAAAGTGCACAGTGCAAATGCTCTGAACGTAAAGCATTATGCCACTAAAGCCTGGCATGCAAAAACAAATGAACAGAAGAGTAATTAACACTCAAATCTACATGAAAATGTGTGTATTTTAGTATTTCATTTTGTTATTATTCTTTTATCTACCTTTTAATCTGACAGATAATAACATTAAAATCTGGTACATATTTATAACCCTTTTCATTCTTATTGTACACGTGCGTGCGTGCGTTTCGATTGATCAAGAGTTTGTGTGTCAGGCATTTCTGGAAATGCCTAACAGCTAATTTCAGTCATTACTGGAAATGACTAAAATATCCAGCTAAACTTTAGGCATTTCCTGAAATGACCGAGTGAATCAGTCATTTCCGTAAATGACTACTTTTCGGTAGTCATTTCCGGAAATGCCTGGTTTCCCAACTTGCCTGTAACATACATACCGTTTCGCCGACTGTGAATGATGCGATCAACTTTCTAGCAACACTGTTCAGGGCAGGACTTGGCTATAGTGCCATTTGTGCGGCCAGATCGGCTCTATCTTGTTACTTAGACATTGCAGGATGTCCTCAATTTGGTGAACACTGTTTAGTGAAACGGTTTGTGAAAGGTGTGTTTGAACTTCGACCCGCTTTTCCTAAATATGCGTCCACATGGAATGTGGATGTTGTGCTGGAGCATTTGGAATTGTACTACTATCCACATGAACAAATAACACTGAAGGAATTGTCATACAAACTTGTAATGCTTTTGGCACTGTTATCTGCGCAAAGATGCCAAACTCTTCACAGTCTGTCAGTGAATTCAATGCATCTTTCCAACTCAAAATGTGTGTTTTATTTGAATGTATTGCTAAAACATTCCCGCAAAGGAAAACACTTAGCACCGCTGGAATTTTTAGCCTTTCCACAGAACAAGGCTTTGTGTATTGTGTCTGTGCTCAAAGAATATCTTGGAAGAACTAAGGAGTTTCGGGGATGCGAAGACAAACTGGTTTTGAGCTATGAAAAACCCTACAAACCCATCAGCAAGGACACCTTGGCTCGGTGGATGAGAGACGTTCTCACACGAGCTAATGTGGACACCCAAGTATTTGGTGCACACAGCACACGGGCAGCAAGTACGTCAGCTGCAGCATCACGGGGGGTCCCCATGGATGTTATCCTCAAAGCTGCAGGTTGGAGCAGCGAGTCCACGTTTTCACGTTTCTACCACAAAGCAGCGACCGTAAATTTGGGGCAGTCTCTGTTGGACTCATATTTCTGCAAGGCTTAGGGTGAGTTTCTATGAAATATAAAATTGTATTGGAGGTTGAGCAATATGTCACAAAGGCAATCTCTAAAAAATCATTAGAAATTGCCGTCTAGTCTGTGTACCGAGACTAAATTGAAAGGACAGACGAGGCTTACCTGGTAAGGTGAAGGCTGGACCTGATTTAGTAGAGGTACACAGACTGCGACGGCTGTTCTAATCCCACCCTTAAGTGAGACTGTAATTCCCTCCGCATTTGGGATAAAATTAGGGCACTAAATTATTTCAAAACATGTGTTTGACTTTGTAACATATTGTTATCTGAAAGGTGATTGGTTGCGCATGCGTCCTCTCTAATCATTAGAACAGCCGTCGCAGTCTGTGTACCTCTACTAAATCAGGTCCAGCCTTCACCTTACCAGGTAAGCCTCGTCTGTCCTTTCAATTAACAAGCACACTTTTGAATTTTTTATTTTTATTTTGTTATACTTTTCCCTACATAATTTTTTTTTATTTGATTTATTTATTTATTTTTTTTATTGATTTTTGTTTATTTTTTGATTCTTCATATTTGTTTTTTGTTTCATGTGTGTATTATAGTAGGGACTAGCTGTAAGAAAGGACCATATGGACCTAATGCTATCATCCCTCGGTTATAAAGTTTTCGAGTTCGAGTTCTCTCCCCTTCCCTATCTCTCTCTTCCCTTCCCTCCACTTTTCTCTCTCTCTTTCTCTCTCTCTCTTTCTCTCTCTCACTCCCCTTCCCTATCTCTATCTATCTCTTCCTTTCCCTCTCTCTCTCTCTCTCTCTCTCTCTCTCTCTCTCTCTCTCTCTCTCTCTCTCTCTTTAAATCAAGTTTAGCTTATTCTGGCAGCGTTTTGTGGAATTCTCTCCCGGAATCAGTTCGAGTCCCAACAAGTCTCAATACTTTCAAAAAACACCTCTCATTACATTTAATGTCAAATTACGAAAAGTCACAGTGATGGAAGACTTCGTTCTGATTATTTTCATATTGATCATATCTGTCCATAAAGCATCAGTGTTTCATAACGCAAGAATGTATGTATAGCCTACAACGTGTATATAGTCCTGTGAATAGTTTTTCTGCCTTTTTATTTTTTTTTATTTTTTAGTCATGCTTATCTTTTGTAATTGTTTTACGTTTGTATATGTATTTAAGATTAGAATAGTCCCTCTCTGGGCGAGGGCTGGTTGAAAAGAAGCTAGTTTATATTGCTTATGCCACAACCCTCGTAAAATAAAATTTTATTTGATTTGATTTGATCTCTCTCTCTCTCTCTCTCTCTCTCTCTCTCTCTCTCTCTCTCTCTCTCTCTCTCTCTCTCTCTCTCTCTCTCTCTCTCTCTCTCTCTCTCTCTCTCTCTCTCCAGTCAGCGTACATTAACCCGTTATACGTTAAGTGAAGTTTCGTAGTGCACTAGTCAAGGAAGCGGGACAAGGATGGCGGTATGTATTTCCATATGCACAGCTTGTAACGTAAGCCGCATCCTGTGTTTTAACCCGGATCACCCCCAAACAGTCAGGCAACATGCGTGTTGTGGTAAAGTTGCAGCATGCCCAGCTAACCCGCAGCGGGTGTTCCAGCTGCAGCATGCCCAGCTAACCCGCAGCGGGTGTTCCAGCTGCAGCATGCCCAGCTAACCCGCAGCGGGTGTTCCAGCTGCAGCATGCCCAGCTAACCCGCAGCGGGTGTTCCAGCTGCAGCATGCCCAGCTAACCCGCAGCGGGTGTTCCAGCTGCAGCATGCCCAGCTAACCCGCAGCGGGTGTTCCAGCTGCAGCATGCCCAGCTAACCCGCAGCGGGTGTTCCAGCTGCAGCATGCCCAGCTAACCCGCAGCGGGTGTTCCAGCTGCAGCATGCCCAGCTAACCCGCAGCGGGTGTTCCAGCTGCAGCATGCCCAGCTAACCCGCAGCGGGTGTTCCAGCTGCAGCATGCCCAGCTAACCCGCAGCGGGTGTTCCAGCTGCAGCATGCCCAGCTAACCCGCAGCGGGTGTTCCAGCTGCAGCATGCCCAGCTAACCCGCAGCGGGTGTTCCAGCTGCAGCAGCCAACGACTCTTTTAAGGTCTTAGCCTTGTTAATCCAAACATCTGTTATGTCCGCAACTTAGATAACGCGCTCTCCACACGACATGTTATGCTCGCAGACACGTTTTTGTGCTGACTTTTGTTTTGTTTTGAATTCATGTTGGTTTGTAAGAATAAACATGAAAATGTAGTCTTTGGCGCATCAGTTATTGGTCTGTGGAAGAATACACCTTTTGTGTCATCGTGTCTGCAAAGACCTACCGACAATTGTAAAAGTCTTTCTTGCATTTCGCATAACAGCGTTACCAATCGATCAAATGACTCATAATAAATAATAATAATAATAATGGACATTCATATAGCGCTTCTCCACAGCTCGAAGCGCTTTACAAGTTCAATTTACAAGTTCAATCAAAAACACAACACGATATATACAACTAATACAATTTGTCTCAGATGAAAAGGAAAATACTCATCAAAGAGCACATATACATGCTTGCATAAAATACAAAGAATCACATTTTTTCGCAGCGCAGCACAGTGCACAGTCAAAAAAACTTGACACGCAAACACATACATACAACAGACAAATGCTCACAACAAGCACACATGCACAAACACACACACACACACACACACACACACACACACACACACACACACACACATAGGCTACCACACACACGCACACACACACACACACACACACACACACACACACACACACACACACACACACAGAGGCACCACTGTTTTTTTCAGTTTTTGAATATGAAGGGCCTGTCATATAACTGGTTTTACAAAACCATGTGATAGGGGAATGAAGGGCCTGTCATATAACTGGTTTTACAACACCACGGCCTCACCACAAAGATCTGCACTTCTATTCAACGTATCCGCCTAGTGTTTGTATGACGGGTAGTGCCGCTCCATAGCAGTATGCCGTGACAAAAAGTGACCTGCTGCGCTCTATTTACGCAGAACCTCTTTATGAAAACAAGAGGCGAAGCCATCAAGGCTCACGTAAGAAATCGACAAACAGTAACACAAACTCAATCACTCCGTCACACACACACACACACACACACACACACACACACACACACACACACACACACACACACACACACACACACAGAAAGAGCATAGGTGAAACTGTGCAAGAAAGCGAGACACTAGATCTAGATCTGTCTGTCTGCATGTAGCCTACTTACAGGGACACGACTGCCAACTAGTCTCGGCCCGCTCAAAATAATAATGACCGAGACTTTCAGTACTTCCTTCGCGTGACGTCTAACCCGCTTACGTCATAATGTGACGTCAATGTAATGTGACGTCTTCAAATGTTAGAGTTTCTACCACAGACATACACACGCACGCACGCACGCACATACGCACGCACGCACGCACGCACGCACAGACAGACAAAGTTACGATCGCATAGGCTACACTTACGTGAGCCAACGAGGGCACACACATTACTTGTTCAAGTGGAGCGCATTGCATAAAGGCCGACAGTTTGCTGCCGGTGTAACACGAAACTGTGACTTTTACTCCACGAAAAATGTACTGCGGAGTAAACATTTCGTACGAAATTCTTACTCCGAGTACACCTTTCGAACGACAAAAGAACTCCCCAAGGTACAAACAAATTACTCCCTCCACGAAATTTTGACTCCCCAAATTTACGCGAAAATGGGATGCGGGCGAGGGGATAATGCCAACTTATGTGATCTCGCGCAAAAAAATGTCGCGCTACCCTCCCTTCACCCCTTCCACCACCAAGACTAACAGTAAAAGTTGCGTACACCTGGCGTGGGCAGTAAATTGCTCATGTTAGGGTGGAATAATTTATTCGTCAGGGGAGTAACATTTTCGACCAGAATGTTGACTCGGATCACACCTGTCGTTGGAAGTTATTTTTTCGTGTTATGGGGGAGTAGCTTTTTCGTAAAAGGAGTAACATTTTTGTACGAAATATTTACTCCGGAGTACAAAATCGCGTGGGAGTAATTTTCTCGTGTTACACCGGCTGTGTTGTTTTCTGAATGCTCTACAAAAAGGAGGCCTGGAGTTGGCTTGGACCTTTCTGTGTCTTGTTCTGAATGGTCTGCAAGAAGGAGGCCTGGAGTTGGCTTGGACTTTTCTGTGTCGTGTTCTGACTGGTCTGCAAGAAGGAGGCCTCGAGTTGGCTTGGACCTTTCTGTGTCGTGTTCTGACTGGTCTGCAAGAAGGAGGCCTCGAGTTGGCTTGGACCTTTCTGTGTTGTGTTCTGACTGCTCTACAAGAAGGAGGCCTGGAGTTGGCTTGGACCTTTCTGTGTTGTGTTCTGACTGCTCTACAAGAAGGAGGCCTCGAGTTGGCTTGGACCTTTCTGTGTTGTGTTCTGATGCTCTGCAAGGAGGCCTGGAGTTGGCTTGGACCTTTCTGTGTCGTGTTCTGAATGCTCTGCAGATGCACAGTATACATTAACATATTGCAGTCGCCATACACATCTGGTCTCCTAATGAACGTTCCGAACGCTTTGACAACAGATTACATCAATCATACTGCTGATTTCTTTCCCTGCGTCTTTTGTGTGGTAATGATGAGTCTAAACACATCAATGAAGGTCAAAAAAGTAGGTACAATTATTATCGTGATTTCTTTTTCATAGTTACGGAGCATATTCATGCATGGGGTAATTTCTTTTCCATAACAATTTTTTTTATGCAAATTCTAAAGTAATTTCGAAAGGTTGGATTTAAAAAAATGATACTATTAATATATACAAGTAGAAGGAAGCTGAAATTTGTAAAAAGGATTTTGAGTCAATCTAGGAAGAAATATAAATGAAGTAGACGTGCAATGCCAAGGCACCGCATACCCCCCGCGAAGGACAAATCCTCTCTCTCTCTCAACCCAATTCACACACACACACACACACACACACACACTCATACACACAAACCACACACTCATTCCCACATTGACAGACGGACACACACACACACCTTTACAAACAAACACACATACACACATACACAAACATATACACACAGTCTCTCTCTCTCTGACACACACACATACACAAAGCGCGGACACTCTCTCTTTCTCTCTCTCTCTCTCTCTCTCTCTCTCTCTCTCTCTCTCTCTCTCTCTCTCTCTCTCTCACACACACACACATACACACACACGCATACACACACACACATACACACATATACGCACTCCCCCTCCCCCCACACACGTTTTCCATCTTCCTGTCTCTCACTTACACACACACACACACACACAACATACACACACACACACACACACACACACACACACACACATAGGGGGATTTTCGCCTATTTGCGGACATTGTGTATCATTGTTGTACTTCCGTCAAAATGCGGTAATATGAGGACCTGTTTTGACTTTTTTGTTTGAAGAAATAGAAAGTTAAAAATAAATGGGAAGTTTAGGGAATTCGATACAAAGGTGTCAAAAAATCTGTTACTTCCATATTTCACTAAATATAGTGTTAGGAACGATTTGAAAAAAGCAGCAATATGCGGACAAGTCACTATTTCGAAGCAATTTGCGGACCTCAAAACTACACAGCTAGCTCTGAATTTTAGTGGTCCGCAAATTGCTGCATTTGTTGTTTAAGGGTAAATCCTGGACTTACATATGCTAATCTACAGAGCTGGTAAGAGAAAATGAGCGGTCGGTTGAGCAAATACCGTTGACACAGGAGCAGTACGTTGTAAAGGCAATAAAATCATAAACGAGTGCTGCCTTTCCAGGACTTTTTTATGAAGTTGTTGCTTAACATATATTTAGCTTGGGGGGGTCAGAATTATGTCAATCACCCACATCAGTGTTTGCAAGCTCGTCAGGAACTAAAGAATACAAAAAGGGTTTTAGAAGGAGTGTGTGAGTAAGACAGACACAAGATTAAAACTAAAACACAGAGAGACTACTGGGGGAAAGAGATGGAGAGAGTAAGAGAGAGAGACAATGACAATTCTTTATTTTACGAGGGTAATAGAATAAGCATAGGAATACTTTTACTGCATCTGACCCTCGCCCTAAAGAGGGACTAAATCTACTATGATAACTACTACTACATGAATACATAAGAAGTGAAATAGTATAAGTTTATGAACATAAGCGCATTATATGGAAACATTGTAGTTTATAAATGTTTATGACCAGGTGCAAAGCAAAACAATGTGTAAAAATCAGAATAATATGCAATAGTACATCAACTCTGCAAAATGATGGATTTTGTGCAGAACATCATAAATTCGTGGGAAAAAAACACGTTAATTCAAAAAATGAGTTACTGTATCCGAAAGGCACATTAATGCGATATATAATTGTTTTTGAAAGAATCTGTACTTGTATCTTCCCGTAGGGCATTCGGCGGAGCGTTCCAGAGACGGCTACTAGACTTAAATAATCAAGTCTATCCTAGGAAGAGGAGTGTTAAATTTCATAAAGTGGTGTGCATTCTTCAAAGAGAACTTTGAGAAAATGATGTGGGGTAAAGTTTCGGATATAATTTTTTGCATAAGGATTCCTTTGTTAAAAAGCAGTCTTGACTTTAGAGGTAGGATCCCTAAATGTATGTAGTCTAATTCTGTGAGAGTAGTGTGCTTTAGTAATACTACTTTTAGCGCTCTTTTATGTACTCGGCTAAGTGGTTTTAAGGAATTTTCACTTTCTGAGTCCCATAGAGTGGATGCATAATCAATAAGAGATTGGATATGAGCAATGAAGAATAACTTCCGGGTGTGGCAGTTCAAGAAGTGTTTCATTCTAGATAGGAGATACACTTTCTTTGACACCACTTAACTCTTTAAGTTGCTCTATGTGGGTTGACCAAGACAAGTTGCTATCAATAACAAAACCCAGCACTTTGTGATGATCGACTTGTTCAACTATTTCACCATCCAACATTAAAGCAGGACCAGCTGAAATAAGATTCTGGCGTTTTTGTTTTGTTGTTATGATCATATATTTGGTTTTCTTTGGGTTAAGAGACATATGGTTTAGTTCAGTCCACTCTGTCAACTGGTGCAAAATCCTTTGAAGTGATTCTGATAAGCGAGTTAAATTTGTGTTGCTGGAGTGAATTGTGGTGTCATCTGCAAAAAGTTCACATACATTTTGAATATGAAGGGGGAGATAATTAATGTATATAGAGAACAGCAAGGGTCCTAAAACCGATCCTTGTGGTACACCGTATTCTACTTCTTGCATGCTCGACGCCGAGGCGTTTGTAAGAACAGTGTGTTGTCTGCCGGTGAGAAATGAACTAATAAGTTTGACAGTTTCGATTCCGACGCCATACAATGCGAATTTTCTCAGTAATAACGTGTGATAAATAACGTCAAAGGCTTTGACAAAATCAACAAAAATGGCACCACAGAATTCATTGTCATTTATTTTCTCTAGCCATTGATCAACAAGAGAAATTAAGGCAGAATGGCAGGAATGGTTAGCTCTAAAACCCAATTGTTTAGGGTGAAGTAAATTGTTTTGGTTAAAATGCGTTAGAAGATGCTTGTTAATGTAGAGAGAGAGAGAGAGAGAGAGAGAGAGAGAGAGAGAGAGAGAGAGAGAGAGAGAGAGAGATAGAGAGAGAGAGAGAGACTAAGCTGTGACTAAAAACTCTGTCCTATGTATCAAAGATCAGTCAATCAGTCAGTCAGCCAGTAAGTCAGTCTCTCTCTTACTCTATCTCTCTCTCTTATACATATATATGTTAGATGTTCATGTTTCATGAATTCCCTGCAGATCCGAATAATCCTTAACAAAACACTGTATTATTGGTAAAGTCTGTGTATTCAAAACGTTTATTCTGCCACATTTTGTCTATATAATGCAGGCGCTGATTGTACCAGACGACGTTCTAACTGAAATTAATAGGTTAATGTTTCGCTTCGTGTGGCGCAAAAAAGACTGCAACCGAAAAGCATTTGAAAAGGTGAAAAGAACTGTTTTATGTAACGAAGTAAAGCAAGGTGGATTAAATATGATTGATTTGCGTCAGATGCAGTGTTCCTTTTTGTTAAGCTGGGTTGTGAACCTAACTCTGTCTAATGAAGACCAAAAATGGTCATGGCTCCCAAAAGCACTGTTTTTCCGTTTTGGGAGTCGCTTTGAGTGTTTTTTTGCGAACATTAATAGCAAACCATTTAAAGGATTGGACAGTATTAAATCGGAATTTTGGTCCGCTGTGTTGAAGGCATGGCTTGATAACAATCAAGTCGATAATAATGGTAATTCTGTTTCGGGTTTATTGTGGAACAACAAAGATATAATTTGTCAAGGAAACCCACTCTTTTTTGCGGATTGGATTAAAAGTGGTATAATGTATGTGAGCGATGTGTGTGAGAATGGACGTTTTGCTTCCTATGAAGAAGTGTGTGAAAGAACTGGCTACACTGCAAATAGATTGCTTGAGTACAATGTTGTCCGAACAGCTGTACATCTCCTTTTAAGAAATGTCGATATAAACGATGTAAATTGTTCAGTCTGTGACATTCCGACCTTTTGTGGAAAAAAAGTTAAATGAGTAAAAGAAATTCGAAAGATTCTGGTAGGAAAACAATACAGCCCACCCTGTTCAGAAGGATTTTGAAGAAGAAAATTAGGATTTGAAATTGACGAAAAGAATTGGAACTTAGCAGCCACTGTCACTAGTGAAGTTCGATTACGTGTACTGCATTGGAAAATATTGCAAAACATTTATCCAACTAATATTTTATTGTGTAAAATGAAAGTGAAGGCTAATAAAAACTGTACATATTGTAAGGATGAACTTGATGTATTGGAGCATTTTTTCTTTCAATGCCCACCCAGCCAGCAAGACATTAGCGGCCGATAGTCGGCCGAACACCCTTCAAAAAGTCGGGCCGGTGACGTCAAAAGAGACGACGCGGGTGTTGGCCCGACTAACTTTTGCAAAGAGGCAACGAGGCGGCCGACAGGCGGCCGAACACCTGTACTATGGCGGCACGCATCCGGTCCGATGTTAATCGGCCCGATGACTTGTTGAACCTGCGGCCCGACACCTTATGCCGACATCGGGAAGATATCGATTTCAGCGGGAAGACATCGGGACGATGTCGGCATAAGGTGTCGGGCCGCAGGTCCAACAAGCCATCGGCCGCTAATGTCTTGCTGGCTGGGTTGATCATATGTGACCAAATGTGTCTCATGATGAAAGCATAACATGTGCCCCACATAATTTTTAAGTTTGAAACAGTTATCTTCCATAGTTCAGGGTCAAGGTCACTTCAAAATATGTATACAATCCAACTTTAAAGGACCCTTGCGACCTTGACCTTGAAGCAAGGTCAACCAAACTGGTGTCCAAAAATAGGGCTTACATTGCCCTGTATAGCATACATAGCTAAGGTTGCCATTCTCGATAACTTCAGAAAAAAATGCGAAAATGTGAAAAATGGTCGTTTTTAAGACAACAATTACGGCCCCTGTGACCTTGAACTTGAAGTGAGGTCAAGTTGCCGCACATGTTTTTTGAGATCTTGTAACCATACACCATCAGGCCACATCAGGTGTTGATAGACTTAATAGTGTCCAAGAAATATCCAACGTTAAAGTTTTCCGGACGGACGGACGCCGGGACGGACGGACGGACGGACGACTCGGGTGAGTACATAGACTCACTTTTGCTTCGCATGTGAGTCAAAAAACACCTACAGCTACAGCAGTATGTACACCCCCCCCCCCCAACTGTAACAGCACAAATCGCACCTACTGCTACAGATACAGCAGTATGTACAACCCCCAACCCCCCCCCCCCCCCCACTGTAACAGTACAAAACTCATTTACAGCTACAGATTCAGAATTATGTACACCCCCCTCCCCCCGCTGCCACCACTGTAACAGTACAAAACATACCTACAGCTTCAGATACAGCAGTATGTACAACACTCCACCCCCTTCCCCCGTGTAGAGTGCAAAACACACCTAGAGCTACAGATACAGCAGTATGTTCAACCCCAACCCCACCCCCCCACCCCTGTGTGCAAAACACACCTACAGCTACAAAAACAGCAGTATGTACAACACTCCACCCCCTTCCCCCGTGTAGAGTGCAAAACACACCTAGAGCTACAGATACAGCAGTATGTACAACCCCAACCCCACCCCTGTGTGCAAAACACACCTACAGCTACAAAAACAGCAGTATGTTCAACCCCCCCTCCCCCCCTTCTGTAACAGTACATAACACACATACAGCTACAGATACAGCAGTATGTTCAACCCCCCCCTCCCCCCCCTACTGTAACAGTACATAACACACCTACAGCTACAGATACATCAGTATGTACACCCCCCCCCCCCCAAGTGTAACAGTACAAAACACATGCACCTACAGCTACAGATTCAGCAGTATGTACAACCCCCCCCCCCCCCAGTGTTACTGTGCAAAACACACCTACAGCTACAGATTCAGCAGTATGTACACCCCCCCCCCCCCCAAGTGTGCATCAGTGCAAAACACACCACCAGCTACAAATAGATCAGTATGTACAACCCCCCCCCCCCCCCAAGTGTTACAATGCACACCTACAGCTACAAATACATCAGCATGTACACCCCCCCCCCCCAAGTGTAACAGTGCAAACCACACGTACAGCTACAGATTCAGCAGTATGTAAAAAACGAAATCACTTATATATATACTTATATTACTCGCTCCATCCGTCGGTTGTCCTCGAGTTGACGTCAGCAGCTCTGATTGTCACTGCCAAGTCTCTGACTGGCTACACAACTATTGAACTATCACCGCCACCACGTGGCACTGGGACCAGCACTCAGATTGAGATCCCGAGGCGACATTCGTCTCGGATAACATATCATCAATGTGCTGTCCAACATTCGCAAGAATGTCTCTTCTTTCGATATTAACTTGAACTAAGAAAACAAATAAAATTCGCTCACGCGGGAAAGTAGCAGCCATGTTCATCTTGTTTACCGTAAGGAAAGCTATTTGAGTAATTCAAGTATATATGATGGCGTATTTTTAAAATGTAAAACTCATGGTTAGAGCTCATGCTGTATTTGATTGCAAATATACAAACAAAACTTACAATTAATTATCCTACTCGATAAAATTCAACTGTAACTTAGCGTCTGTATGTTTTCTACATTATTTGCTTGGTTTTTTTCTCAAAAATAGTGCATGGTTCAATGAAAACATCACGAGCAAATTAGTGGTCCTGATGGCGAAATTTTTTTTCACACGTCAGTTACGGGCTTTCAATTCAATTCAATTCGGCAGAAATGCAATTATGTATGTGTTTTGAAAACTGAAACATTTACGCAGAACAAAAAATGGGTCTCTCTCTCTTTATGTTTCTATTTGTCTACCTCTATCTGTCTGTCTGTCTGCCTCTGTCCCAGTCCGGTATCGCCATAATGGCTAAAGGGACGTTAAGCAACAATAACTACCCAACCGTCTCTGTCTTTGTCTCTCTCGATCTTTCCCCTCCCCCCCCCCCCCCCCCTTTCTGTTTCACTGTCTGTCTCAATGTCTCGCTGACTGATTGTCTCTGTCTGTCGCAATCTCTCTGTTTATAAAAGAGATAATCCAAGGTGTGTGTGTATGTATGTGTGTGGGTGGGGTGGGTGGGGGTGGGGGGTGGGGTTGAATAACAACAGGGGTAGGACAGGTAGGCTGACGCTCAGAGAAAACAAGTCTGCAAGGCTGGTGGGCAAAAAGGTAATCCATGATGCATGACAAGTACACTGAGGCTCAGAGAAAACAAGTCTACACAACACTGGCTGTCATAAAAGGCAGGCCATGATGACAGGTACAATCCTACCCGGACCCTTGTGTCGTTCCGCTTTGCTGCACATTGGGGACACGTTGTACCCGCCGTGTGCTACAACAGGAGCAGAATGCAGCTAAGTACCGGTCTTATTCATTACACCATATTATGGTGTTTTTCCACGCTGCAAGTTTTAGGTAAAGTAGTCACTGAATAATTATATTACCCCTTTCCAGGGGCCAATGGCCTGTAAAGTAATAATTCACTGTCATCTCTCTCTCTCTCTCTCTCTCTCTCTCTCTCTCTCTCTCTCTCTTTCTCGATCTCTCTCTCTCTGAACTTTTGCTCTCTGTGCGTATTTGATAATTACAGCTTGCACCTCGAACTGTCATAAGTTTGATACCCTATGTACCCGTATAGCCTGATGCAATCGACCCCAGCAACCTTCCACTCTTTCCATGTGTTGTTTATTTTGTTTTGCTGTCCCCCACCTCATTCATTATCTCCTAGGCTTAGAGTTTTAAATCTGTCATCAGCTTGTGCCACTAAAGTTGTTGGTGTATGCACAATCAGTTGGAACTTCTTATTCAACAATAACTCTTGCATCATGGTTTGATGACCAGTTTATACCGACCTGTCATATGTAGAACACCTTGTGTACTGATCGTCTGATGCAATCGACCCCGCACCCTCCCACCACCACCACCACCAGCTATCCTCTGAGTGTATGGTGTGGTCAGTGGAAAGACAAAACTGTGTACATTGATAATGACAAAGACAAAATGGTATACGAAGATGGAGACGTAAGACACAGGTTAAGGGATGGTTCAAGGCGGAAACGTAAGACGTTTCACGTTTCAAGACGGCGTCAAGACACAGGTAAAAGGATGTTTCCATCGTGGATCCATTGCTGTAAGTCGACATACACTTCCTTAGGTTCCTTATTTTATACCCTCGACAACGAAATAAATAATTTTAAAAACAAAGAAAATGAGAGCTAGAGGCAAAGATTACACAATCTGTACAAAGATAAAGACGTAAGACGTTTCAAGATGGCGTCAAGACAAAGATTAGACCGTAAGAGGTTATAAGACGAAGATGGTGACGTAAGACGTTTCAAGATGGTGTCAAGACGAAGATTTACACAAAACTCAAGACGTAAGACGTTTCAAGACGAAGATTTAAACAAAGATGGAGACGTAAGACGTTTCAAGATGGCGTCAAGACGAAGATTTGAACGTAAGACGTTTCAAGACGTTTTAAGATGTTCTAAGACATGGTCTCAAGGCGTAAGACGTTTCAAGATGGTGTTAAGACAAAGATGTGAACGAAGACGAAGATGTAAGACGTTCCAAGACATGGTCTCAAAACGTAAGATGTTTCAAGACGTTTGTTATGGAGTGGTATAGCCCGGTTTTTAGACAATCATAAATGCCTCTACACAACTCTATAAATTTAGTATTTGTTTACAGACTTGAATGTAATCTGAATAGTTGTCCGCTACCGTAGCTTACAAGGCACAAGCGCACACGCACTCACACACGCAAAAACCTGGTGTTAAATGGATCTTGACACTGCCAAGACTAATTATTATTGTTTACAAAGCTTTTTACATCACAAAATCATTTTCGGGCTTCGACCAGTACTCTAGGCCGACAACACCGCAAGAAACTCTACAGTCCAAGACGCAGACACCTTTTGGCTCAAACAAAGCAGCTTAACAGGTAAGACGAATAGGTATTCTACTGTACGTTACCCTACTGCCATCTTTCGGCTTTCAAGATGTTGGTATGGCTGTAAGTCCTTCAGACGACTGACAAGGGTGCACCAGTCCTCACGACACCGCAACCATTGCTTGACGTAGTCCTTGATCCTTCCAGTTCGTCTCGGCGGCTAACTGTAGAACCCTGTCAGCTCTCCATGCCATGGTCATGTACACCAAGCCGCAGTTGACTGGTTCAGTTCAGCCTCCGGCGATGAAAACCCCCCAGTTGGAACACTGTAAAGTTTATAGTCCATAAGTCAACTTGTCTTTAGTTTCTTTCACTCGCACAATAAAAATACTCACTCGTCCAACATATTAAGCTGCATGAGCCAACATAATTATTTACACGTTAATTCCTGTTTTCTAAAGCCAAGAAAACGTTACGTAAAACCCTCACATGTTTAAGCAGTGTAGCACAATAGCTTAGGCCTACACAATAACGTTAAACATAGAACCAGTCACTCTTCTCACATACGACAACATGACATGAAAATATAACCGGTTTCAAACATACCTCAAAAGAGTGTAAAGCCAACATTTAGTACAGTCGCCGGCCTGGCATGAATATGAAAATGGAAGATATCATGTAAGCTGATAGGGAAAGTTCGTCAGTCTTCATCCTTCTTCAGTCAGATACCTAAAACAGGAGCCCGTCTGCTAAAGTGTTACGAAAAACATGAGTCGAGCTTGGCTCCTTGACGGCGACTGATTTTACAAAGTCGTTCTTGCTATGACATTGCCAGTGAGCTGTCGTCTGCATTACTTGCACGTGAAAAACCTTGTCAGTTACACAAAGGTTCAACTGCGGTCAACGTGACGGTATGCAGCCTATAGCCCTTTCCAATGTCTGACCATCGCTATAGTCTATTCTATTTACAACAATACACATTACCAAAAATACGAGTAAACCGCTTCGTAACAACGTTTCAAGATTGCGTCCTCAAGATGCGTCCTCAAAATGGCGTCCTCAAAAAGGCATGAGATCCCCCTTACTATACTACTACTGGGAAGTTCGAGTGCCACCCACGATCCGAATCTACGTCAGTTGCTGTGTTCTGCTGTTCATTATATTTAGTCAAGTTTTGACTAAATATTTTAACATCGAGGGGGAATCGAAACGAGGGTCGTGGTGTATGTGCGTGCGTGCGTGTGTGTGTGTGTGTGTGTGTGTAGAGCGATTCAGACTAAACTACTGGACCGATCTTTATGAAATTTGACATGAGAGTTTCTGGGTATGAAATCCCCGAACATTTTTTTCATTTTTTTGATAAATGTCTTTGATGACGTCATATCCGGCTTTTCGTGAAAGTTGAGGCGGCACTGTCACGCCCTCATTTTTCAACCAAATTGGTTCAAATTTTGGTCAAGTAGTCTTCGACGAAGCCCGGGGTTCGGTATTGCATTTCAGCTTGGTGACTTAAAAATTAATTAATGACTTTGGTCATTAAAAATCGGAAAATTGTAAAAAAAAATAAAAATTTATAAAACGATCCAAATTTACGTTTATCTTATTCTCCATCATTTGCTGATTCCAAAAACATATAAATATCTTATATTCGGATTAAAAACAAGCTCTGAAAATTAAATATATAAAAATTATTATCAAAATTAAATTGTCCAAATCAATTTAAAAACACTTTCATCTTATTCCTTGTCGGTTCCTGATTCCAAAAACATATAGATATGATATGTTTGGATTAAAAACACGCTCAGAAAGTTAAAACAAAGAGAGGTACAGAAAAGCGTGCTATCCTTCTTAGCGCAACTACTACCCCGCTCTTCTTGTCAATTTCACTGCCTTTGCCATGAGCGGTGGCCTGACGATGCTACGAGTAAAATGGCATTGCGTTCAGTTTCATTCTGTGAGTTCGACAGCTACTTGACTAAATATTGTATTTTCGCCTTACGCGACTTGTTTTTATATTTAGTCAAGTTTTGACTAAATATTTTAACATCGAGGGGGAATCGAAACGAGGGTCGTGGTGTATGTGCGTGTGTGCGTGTGTGTGTGTGTGTGTGTAGAGCGATTCAGAGTAAACTACTGGACCGATCTTTATGAAATTTGACATGAGAGTTCCTGGGTATGAAATCCCCGAACGTTTTTTTCATTTTTTTTATAAATGTCTTTGATGACGTCATATCCGGCTTTTCGTGAAAGTTGAGGCGGCACTGTCACGCCCTCATTTTTCAACCAAATTGGTTCAAATTTTGGTCAAGTAATCTTCGACGAAGCCCGGACTTCGGTATTGCATTTCAGCGTGGTGGCTTAAAAATTAATTAATGACTTTGGTCATTAAATATCGGAAAATTGTAAAAAAAAATAAAAATTTATAAAACGATCCAAATTTACGTTTATCTTATTCTCCATCATTTGCTGATTCCAAAAACATATAAATATGTTATATTCGGATTAAAAACAAGCTCTGAAAATTAAATATATAAAAATTATTATCAAAATTAAATTGTCCAAATCAATTTAAAAACACTTTCATCTTATTCCTTGTCGGTTCCTGATTCCAAAAACATATAGATATGATATGTTTGGATTAAAAACACGCTCAGAAAGTTAAAACAAAGAAAGGTACAGAAAAGCGTGCTATCCTTCTTAGCGCAACTACTACCCCGCTCTTCTTGTCAATTTCACTGCCTTTGCCATGAGCGGTGGCCTGACGATGCTACGAGTAAAATGGCATTGCGTTCAGTTTCATTCTGTGAGTTCGACAGCTACTTGACTAAATATTGTATTTTCGCCTTACGCGACTTGTTAATAACTTAAACAAGTTCAAATGGACAAAAAACTAAACATCCGAGACACTAACATTTTTTACACACAATGTGCTGGTGCGCTTATCATTATGACATAACATTTACGAAAATGAGTAACAGGTACAACTTGGCAAATTAAAACAAAAGTGAATTGTATTATGTCAGTATGATAAGAATGAATTCTGAATATAAATTAACCACCTTTGTTTAAAAGAACAAACGGGTGTAGCTCAGTTGGTTTGACGGGAACACAGAGACATAGAGAATACTACATGGCTTGCTGTGTCGTACCAAATTTACACGAGTTTTTTTTTTTAATATTGAAATGCGAGCGAAAGCGAGCTGTTCATTATTTGAAAAAGCAACGAGTGTAAATCTGGTACGACACAGCAAGCCATGTAGTATTCTGTTTATCCTACACACTGTACTTACGTGTATTTTACTGAACATTTCCTGCAGTCAAGGCAGCTATATTGAAGACGCTTGTTTTGGAACCTCGATCTCTTCTAAAGCCTCGTGGAATATATTACGTCAAAGTAAAGAAACGTCACTCTGAAAGTGTGGCGTGACGTGTTAGTTCTAAAAATTCATCGAGGGTAATTAGCGAGCGCAATTTTTTTTCTATAATGACGTTCGTTTCGGTGACTCTGGCATCTTAAGCAGTGGAAAACAGGTCCCTGCCAGACTTGCTTGATATGACCTCATTTACATGATATACACACGTGTGATTTGAACGATTATTATATCACGAGTGTCTCTCTCACGTATGTAGAATAACATAAACTATCCAGCTGACGACGGTGGCCAACTGAGCCGGACGTAATGATGTGTGACCTATGAAGTAGGATCCTTTACAAGTCCGAATGCAATTGTTGTGTCTGCTGCTCTCTCCTCATGGACTTGAAAGCCCTTTCCATCAGTCTTTCATGACAAAGCTTGCTTTAAAGTGTAACTAAACAAGCAAAAAGGAAAAACATCGTTCAGCAACCTTTACACTTTGATATGAAGAAGGGCCTCATATACTGTCGAACTGCGAAAAAAAAAAATTTTTCTCTCACTCGGACACTGTTTGACGGACATGTGAAGTGCGCGCCAGGAACGACAATCTTCTTAGTTTACCTGATTAATGCCCTTAATTTTTGGTTCTGGTACTTTCAGTTCCGGCTGTTGTCATCAATCTACCAAAATAAAAGATCAAACGGAGTTTTCGATTTTTATTTCATGGTTCAGAAAAATATTGCTTATTTTCTGAAGTCAACCGTTTTAGCGAATCTTTCTTTGATTCTTAAAAGTCATTTCAGATTTTTGAAAAATAGTTAACGGTTAGTAATTACCAATATATCGTAAACAAACATATCGATAGGTTTTGGTAAGAAGACACAAGTGCGATGAATGTGGTACCAGTATTTTTGTGGTAAGTAAGAATGCATTTCTTTGCTGTAAGCACATTTACAATGCACATTTAATCTGTTTAGCAACATAAACGAAAGCATGGTACAGTGCCGCTTGTTTGTGGTCTATCTTTTCGCGGCAGATGCGTAACAATTAGGGTCTCAGTTGGAAAAAGCTGCTCGGAACCAGAGCAGATTTGGCTTGGGTTCTTTGAGTGTGAATGATCGACGAGTGGCTTGACATTTTTAACGAATCATTACTGTAGCCTACTTGAAACCATCATCTGTTTCTGAATTTGTCATCAGTTATGATTGAGCAGTCTCATAGGAATCGTCCATAAAATGTTAAACCGAAAAAGGGCAGACGATTCTGAATCACACAGGCTGCTGTACAAAATCAGATCTAAAACGATATTTTGAACTGCGACGTCTGCGTAAATGCCCTGTAACAAAATACCTTGTCCTGGTCATGTGTATACACATCAGCTTCTATTGGGAAGATTAGTATTTTATATTAATCACAAATACAAGATTAGAAATAGTTCTGAAGACTCGCCTTTGATTTCAGTTTCAGCGGCAAACTAGCAGATCTGTCCAAACCGGCATCGTTTCATGGTTGAAACTTGAATAATCCCAAATAGATCTGAGTGGGGGTAAGTTTTACAGTATTTCAATTTTTTACGGCAGTTTTATTTAAAGATAGTGTAGTGGATGTCTCTGGTGAAGACTACAGTTATATGAATTTTTTGTTGTAATATTAAAATGATTGTTCTTTATTTACACAATTGAATAATTTGTATTTATTTGTTTGCAGATGACGGCATACTGAGTGCTCCAAGAACATACGCCTGCTGGCGTTTTGTGTCTTTTCTGAAGACGTCGAGGCAAGCAGAAGTCACGGTCCTGGCCACACACACACACAATGACATGAACAAGAAATGATATTTTTTCATGGGCATATCCAGTATTAAAACTTTATTACCATGCAAACGCAACGATTAGAATTTTGAGAAGGTCATCGGTCACACACACACACACACACACACACTGGGCGGATCCGGAGGGGGGTTCCGGGGTTTCTGGACCACTTAGGAGCCGGCCTTTGTATTCTATAAAGTGACGATTTTGGAAAGAAGTTGGCTAATTAGTTTGCTCAGGTTGCGCCAGATCGATCAATATTGTCCTTGTTGTGATTCAAATTTTTCTTCTTAATATATTTACTTTTTTGGAAGATGTATTACTATTAGGGGATGTTTCTTGGCTCAGATTGATCCATTTTCCTTGTTTTTATCAACATTTGTCGGACCCCCCCCCCCCCCCCCCAAGGAGGTTGAACGCTTCGCGTCTTCAACTAAACGCTTCGCGTCGTCAAATTGTCCCTAAAAGAAATTTGGAAACTCCCCCTTAAAATGATGTGATCCGCCCCTGCACACACACAAACACACACAAATAGAGAAGTAATAAATGGATACAGTTTTTTTTAATTTAAATTACAATCAGATGTGGTCGTAGAACAGGCACTGTAAACAAAACCTAGCATGATATACCACTTGTGTGATGTTTCGGTCAATATCTTTATTTTCCTTTCAGAAATACATTGGCGTTTTGAATGTCAAGGGAAGTGATACAAATGCTGCAGCGGGCTATCAAGAACACGAAGGCAAACAAGGTAAATACCTACTTCTGACATTAGTTTACTTATTAACTCTTTCTATACTGGCCATTATCTCCCCAGTCTCTCCCCAGAAACTGGCCATTTGCATGGGTTTGCAAAATAATTCTCAAAAATAAACAAAACAAGATGCAGCCTTCAAACTCATAGGTTTTATTGTGAATATATTGCTAAAACATATGCCAAAGTTTGGTTTCATTGTTGTGAAAAAAATAAAAATATGATGTCCAGAATTTATGGGTATATTTTACGCAATACGAAAAAGGGGGTATCTATTTTGACTTTGAAGCATTTTTTCTTATGAAGGCTCTGTTTGCAACAAAACTGTTTCTGTTTACTTGTATGAAGATTGTGCTTACACAAAAACATAACAAATACCAACTGATTTTCCATTTGGTGGTCATGTAAGCATTGTGAACATGTCCGAAAAATCTGATCACACACCATGTGGTCGACATGCAGACCTGAACGGCCAGTGTATGGTGGCAGAGTTGGAAAATAGGAAAAGTCTTGATGCCAATCCTTCATCAAAAACCGAAGAAAATCGTCATTGTAATAAGTTTGCTTTATTCTAAATCAAACGACTAGGATAGATGACAGACACAACGACAAACACATTCAATAATATGTAAAACATACACAATGTTCACGTTAACAAGCTGGCCATAACAATGTGCCCATCGTGCATGAAGTGTGGCTTTGGTCGGATCAGTAGCCGTGCTTTGTCTGCGATACTAAACATGAAATTTTGTTAAAGCGACGATTTAGCAATGTTGTTGTTGCTGCTGCTGCTGTCTGTTCTTGTCACGACATCTCGTTTTTTCCCTCCTGATTCTGAGAAGAAGCTGTTTAATTGTGATATCAGGCCTAGGAACCCCTGATTTTCACTTGGAGCATTCTCAAAGAAACTTAGCGTATGTTAGAAAAATGAGTGTACTCCACACTTTGTCTTTTGTTGTTCGTTGTCGTTGCATGTCTACCGTTCCACAGCCACCTACTATAGCTGATGGGGTCTATGTCGACCAAAAGAATGGGATTCACTGTAGGTCGAGTTCCTGTAGGTGGATTCTCTGTATACCTAAGACTTTAAAATTGGCAATCTTGTATACAGGGAATACCACAGGGTGTAGTTCCTGTAGCGTTTTGCTAATATCAATGAAAGTCACGTGATGCTAAGCGACATCGTTAGAATTTGATGTTTTTCGATCTTTTTTTGATATTTCTTAGAAATTCGAGTATGGTTTGCAAGTTTTATTGAAAAACTGCACCCTGTGGGATTCCCTGTATACTAGATTGCCAATTTTAAAGTCTTAGGTATACAGGAAATCCACCTACAGGAACTCGACCTACAGAGAATCCCACTATTTTGGTCGACATAGACCCCATCAGCCCTACTATAAGTGCAAGTGTTAAATGACGTATTTCCACAAAAGACTGCTTGCAGAGAATCATGTGATGCCAATGACAGGTAAGGACATGTGGTAATACATACTACGTTTTGGAACCAGGAAAAATGCAGCACAAATTATTTATCAACCAAATTGATTGACTTGTGCACCACGACAAAAGTTTTCTTTGATCCATAAAAGTGTTTTGCCAGAAAAATTGCTCTGAACATCAAGTACCCTGCAAGTTGTCACACATTTACATTATTGAAATAAAAAGAAAACACACCAGTAACCAGGTTAGGTACGTTAATATCTATAATCAATATCTCGGCACGTTACTGCCTTCTTCGGGATGGTAAGCTGAACATTATTGAACAAAATAATCGGTTTAGATTGTATACTTTGATTCCTGAACGAAGAAGCAGAGGTACTGCATACAACTAGGACTTGTTGCATTATGCACATCTGTCCGTGCACCCCTCTGGACATTAGTCTAGGGGAAGTAACCATATAGTACTAGTGTTGCGTCCCATCTAGTCAGCGGCGCTTTTCCGGAAATGACCTGCGCTTTGTTGGAATTCCAACTATGGCCGCCATTGTTGGAATTCCAACTTCGCGCTACGCGATTCTGGAAATGAACCGCGCGCAGAGTGAGAATTTTGCTCTTTCTTAGAATGCGATTATTAAATGATAATTGATGGACTACAATGATCAGCGTATGTTTAAAATATCAATAGTTGGTTGTAATAAAACAGATGCATTAGACAAAATCATACCAACTGCTATTTTTCTTACTTACGAACCTTGGAAAAATAAACACTGACTTCAGTCGGGCCGGCTGAGATCTTTTTGACGTCGTTCTGAACAAACGATCGAGCGCTTCAGTTTGCCATTTTAACTGGTGCTAGTGAAGTTTACCCTTACAATTTAAGTAACGTTGACAACACTCATGCGTAACTTAATTGTTGCTTGATTGTCTTCTTCTTCAATGTACTGTGTTAAAGTTGAAACAGTATAGTTGGTTTGGGTATGTGTGTGGCTATATTTATGCATCCCCCCCCCTCCACACACACTGACCCGCACACACACACCCCAAGACACCATCATCATCATGCCAAACATCTATGCATGTATATAGTTGGGTTCAGGGTAGGTATTTGGTAACTGTAAGTACGAGTCAAGGGACCAGTTAACATTTAGTTTGGGTCAGTTTGCACAAAAATGTAACTTACTGAGTGGAAATTGCATTTGCACTTAATTCTTTTCTTTTATCTAAAAGTAAGTATGTTATATTATTGTGAAGTAAAATCCATTAACAAACTCGCTTGATAATTTCTGTGTATTCCGTAAACTTTTGTGTTCTTTATATTTTATTGTCAATACAAAAGCCACCAACAGCATTCAGTATCAAATTCATTATGATATGCCGCCTGCATCTTAACAGGTTTATTGTTAACATTATTGACTGTTAACTCATTGTGACCGGCCATGATCTTGTGTCATTGGGAACACCCAGTGTCACAGAAATTGAAGATGCATGTCCCAAGTGTGTTCTACGAGAGAAAGATTATATTCAACAGCTATATATATGGGCAGAAGCGCAGAACAATTTTTTATTACTTGCTTGAGAATGTGTAAAATTAATACTGAGAACAAAATGACATATTTTTGTGTTCAACACTTTTTTCATCATTAGAAACAGTTTAAGTAATGGTTGTGAACAACTTGTCCTGGTGGCACAAGATCAACAGGAGGTACCATAATTTTCATACAGAGGGTGTAAGAATTTGACAGGATTAAAGTCAGTTAATGCAAAAATTAGCACTAAATGTGTGCTTGTGTGCAGATGTGAAAAACCTGGTAATATGGTATATTTGAATACATCTCCAGTTTCAATGTACACAGTGTCTGCCTATCCCAATCATTATGATGCTAAGCAAGGTGTGTGTGTTTTTTTGGGTTTTTTGGGGGGTACAAGGGATGCTCTTATATTTCTTTGGAACAACTGTGCTATGTTATATGTGCTACATTTTGTGTGCTTGATTGCATCATATAAGTTGAGTATGACTTTTCTTTGAATAATGCCTTTTGGTCTTTGATAAACAAAGGGAAGGAAGCACTAGCTGCCAATGCATACATTTCATGATTTGTTTAATTAAATTCACACACCACACAAGAGAGGTAGCTTTCTCAGAAGGAGAGAAGGTCACTTTTTTCAACCAAAGCAACAAAGCGAAGACCAAAACAGAGATCAATGAACTGAATTTATAAACAAACAGAATATGAAAACAAACTTATGACTGTGATTAATGGCTTTACACTACATGGGTGCGAGTCTGAATTTTGCCTGCGACTGAACTTTTTTTTTACTGCCGGGGTCCAAGGGCCGCCTAGGCATTGGCGGATTGCAGGGGCAACACGCAGCCAAAAACGAATTTTAGCATTTAAGGTGAGGATTAAGAAGCCTCGCCTGGCTTTAAAACGGAAAAAATAACAAGGTTGGTTCAGGTACTCAAACCATAACATCTTGTTAATTGAAGGGATTTATGCACGTTTTTAACACCTCACATGATTACAATTATATAGATTTTTTTTTGTACGTCCCACATGCATTATGTTTCATTTGATTCACTCTGAATCACTTCTCTGTCTTAGTAGGAAAGCCGCATGAAATTATATATGTCATTATATTGAGACAAGAAAAGACAATTCATACATCATGATGCTTGAGGAGCAATGCACACACACACTCACACCCTAGGTCAAATGCTTGTCTTTGACCCCACAGTCTCACAGGAACACCAACACAAAGAAATCAGTGATGCAAATCAAAACTTTAATTCTCCCACAAAAAAAACACATAAAATGTATGAGCACCAATGAACACACACACACCATTTCATTTAGTTTTATACACACAAAATGGAAAGGCAAACATCATTAGGCAAGTTTGTTGTTCACAAATACAGAGATACAAAAATTAGAAGATGGAATTCAGAAGAAATGTTCAAGGGTAAAAAAATATTTTATGGTGCACAAAGCTTTCATACCCACAATAATGACATTATTCAGGATACAGCCTCAGTTGCCTTATTGATTAAAACAAAGTACGTTACTGCTTAGTTTGTGCTGTTTGCATGAAAATGGATCGATGGCAAAGAAATCACAAAAGACTGCAAAACGTAACTTATAACACCACAATTATCACACAGCAGAGGCAAACCTTGGTAACTGGGGTCAAACGGTAACGCAAATCTCAAAAGTTACAGAAGATACTTGTTTGAACTTGACAGTCAAACACACAAAAAACTATACTTCAAGAAAATTACAAGAAAAAAAATTAGTGACATCATTATGATCACAAAGCAGAAGCAACTAGAAAATTGGGGTCAAACTGTTCAGCACTATAATGTCACAGAAGACACACTTTGAAATTGGCACACTGACCCAACAAATAGACAGCACTAATAAATTAATCACATCACAATGATCTCACAGCAGAAGCACTACTTGTAAACTGCAATCAAACTGTACAGCACATCTAAATGCCACAGTAGAACATGTCTGTTTAACACACTTTCTTTCTTTACTTTCTTTCTTTATTTGGTGTTTAACGTCGTTTTCAACCACGAAGGTTATATCGCGACGAGGGAAAGGGGGGAGATGGGATAGGGGAAAGGGGGAGATGGGATAGAGCCACTTGTTAAGTGTTTCTTGTTCACAAAAGCACTAATCAAAAAATTGCTCCAGGGGCTTGAAACGTAGTACAATATATGACCTTACTGGGAGAATGCAAGTTTCCAGTACAAAGGACTAAACATTTCTTACATACTGCTTGACTAAAATCTTTACAAACATTGACTATATTCTATACAAGAACCACTTAACAAGGGTAAAAAGTGAAGAATTTTATGGGTGAGAAAAGGAAAGTAAAAGGACTTTGGGGAGGCAGAAATAGAGAAGAAACAAGAAAAAGATCCTAATTAGGTTCACGGCATCGAGAGTGATGCGACCTTCTCTCAGAAGTTAGTAGAGAAGGCTCCCCCATCCACCACCCGGGGGATGCGCCTCTACTGTTTAACACACACACACACAATTAAGAGATAGCACATAACAAATGAATCACATCTTAATGATCAGCAGAAGCACTACTTGTGAACTGGGGTCTAACTGTACAGCACTACTTAAAACTCACATTCACAGGAGAACACCTCTGTAAAAACTTGGCACACACACACACAAAAATAAACAGACGGCACAAAAAAACCTTAAAAATTACAAAACAAATCCGTTTAAACTTTGCACAAGAAACCATAAGACAGACAGCAAAAATAAATGAATCACATCTTGATGCTCAGCAGAAGCACTACTTGTGAACTGGGGTCAAACTGTACAGCACTACTTAAAACTCACATTCACAGGAGAACACATCTGTAAAAACTTGGCACACCCACACACAAAAATAAACAGACGGCACAAATAAATTAATCACATCAAAATAATCACACAGCAAAAGCACTACTTGAAAACTGACGTCAAACTGTACAGCACGACTAAAAAAATTACAAAACACATCCGTTTAAACTTTGCACAAGAAACCCAGTGCCACTATGAAACAACAACACGATTTTTGAAAACACATACACACATACGTTCTGGACACCCCCTGAATATGTTGATTTAAACATATATATGGAAAATGTAACAAAGTTGTGCAATGCAATAATGACACAACGCAGTGACCCCAAAATGTGACAGGGGTATCTCAAACTAGATTCATGTTGGCTATCAACTACAACTACCCTTGAAGTTTTCATAGTTACAAAGCTTAAGATTCAATAACATCTGAGATAACTTCAACGTTAAGTTTTATGAAACAAACATGACTGGCCCCCTGTGACCCCAAAACTTGACAAGGGTCAATCAAACTTAGGTCAAGTCTGGAGATTATCAAACACTAGAAGTATACAAGGTTTCAAACCTGTAGCTTCAAAAAAATCTGATATAGCTTCAACGCACAAGTTTTAATCCAATGAAACGAACATGACCCCGCTGTGACGCCAAAATTTGAAGAGGGTCAACCAAACTGAGGTCACTTTGTAAGATCTTTCTTTATTTGGTGTTTTATGTCGTTGTCAACCACGAAGGTTATATCGCGACGGGGGGAGGGGGGAGATGGGATAGAGCCACTTGTCAATTGTTTCTTGTTCACAAAAGCACAAATCAAACATTTGCTCCAGGGGCTTGCAACGTAGTACAATATATTACCTTACTGGGAGAATGCAAGTTTCCAGTACAAAGGACTTTGTAAGATCATCGAACCCTAAATTTTTCAGAGGTCTAGCTTGAAAAACAACCAAGCTAACCTCAAATGTTAAGTTTTTTGGCCGGATATATGGATTGACACATGTATATGAATTCTTAGACTCGCCAATTACTCAGGTGAGTCAATAAGAGACGATTTGGAAAGAACAACAACATGATTTTTGAAAACACATAGTGACATACACACATACGTTCTGGACACCCCCTGAATATGTGCAGAGAAAAGTCTGTGAGTGAACATCATACAGCACTAATGAACAAATTGAGAAGGAAAAAACCCCATGCAGGTGGAAGGTAGAAGACATAAATCAACACTTCCTCATCAGTCCTTGCACACAACACACACAAAATGTACATCTTCTGCCGAGACCTCAGCTCTCGTCATCTCCACCCCAGCACAGTCAAAGTGGCACCAGGAGTGACATTTCTCACTCTGCACCCAGTCTGCCAAATCCGGTTTTGAGCAAAATGGCATGCCGCACATGTTTTTTTCTCGGGGACGTCCATGTTGCAGAAGCCTCTGATGACTGTATTTTCTGAACATCTGGCAGTGACATTGTCGCATCACAGCCACTGGAATGTTTGCCAGCAGCGACTCAGCATTCTGCAGATCTGCACACAAGTAAGCAACAATCATAGCAAAACAACTCATTGAGGTCTGGATATATTAAAAAAAAACAACAACAACAACAACAACAACAACAACAACAACAACAACAACAACAACAACAACAACAACAACAACAACAACAGATCAAGTGGACACTTACATAATTAACTGAGAAATACTGAGAATTCAGAGCGCAAAATGATATTTCTTTATCATAATTATTATATATATGCTGTTGCAACTATAGTGCTTTCAACTGGAATTAAGAGAGGGTACAAGTTCTACAACTGACAGATGACACTTGTTAAGTGTTACGATTAATCTGCATGAACAGTACAAAATGAATTAATTAAGTCTAAGCAAGACCAATGTTGTAGGAATCAAAGGAACAAGGAAGTTTGGGGGCAAATATTGAAACTAGTTATATAAATATATATTAATGAACCTAATTAGCTTTTGTCTGAAGTAACTGAATAAATTTTAAGCCATGAGTTGTCATTGTTCAGATTAATTTTTAAAAGCAAGATTAGTGTGAAGTTATGAACACCTTCATCTTTTATTACAATGATAGCTGAGCACTTAAAGTTAAAGAATATTCAATTAAATTGTAACTATGTCACGGTGTAACTGTAAAGTTATGAACAACAAAAGGTAATAACTTATTTTTCGGCCTGTGTTTAAGGTTTTAACTTGATTTCTGACTGGTTGTTGACATGGAAACCAAAATGTTTGACATGGATATGTTTTTGTTGCATGTCTGTGTTATTATAACTAGAGTATTACAGAAAAAAGTACAGAGAATGATACGAATCATTTAAACTTTAAAGAACTGAAAATGCATGACTCTAATGGCAGGCACACAGCTCGTATTACATGGACGATTGTTTAGGAAACCTGTTACACATTGAATTATCATTGATCACACATTGGTTGCATAGAACTTTGAAACTGAGTTTTATTCACTGGATCATGGATGGACCATAGAACATGTCATCTGATACTTTCAGTCTCAATGTCAACAGAAATTTGGCTGACAGTGACACTGACAGCCATGGAATCAAGAACAGTTGAGATAACCATAACTCATTAACTGTACAAAAATAAACATGCGAAAAAATAAATAAAACAACATAGCGAAATACTTTCAGTCACGTTTCATAACTACGAACTTACCTCTTGTTTGCTGGGTATGCAGAGAACGTCGTTTAAGTCCAATCCTTGAAAGTTCACGAGCTGAAACTTCTTTTCACGCACCCACCACTTGAACTTCGAAGACTTCCCATCTTCAATGTGGTCCGTACGTTTTGTTTTTAGAAACAGCACAATATTGTCATATTTCTTCTGCGTGAGCACGGTTGTATTTTCTGCGTAAGTTCCACGACAAAACTGTCCACCTCTTCCCTGTGGTCACCCATCATGGTCAAGGGCGAGAGGCAGACTGGCGATCAGACTGGCATCGCCAGTCGAAAGGAGGGCCATTTCTAGAATGAGTCGGTGCGTTTCCGGAAATGACGCGCTTTGTTGGAAATCTACTGAGGCGTGACGAAGTCCCGCGAGATTCCAACTCTGCCCCGGATTCTTACTATGCGCCCAACACTTCCTCTTCCTGTCTGGCTTGTAATGGCGACAGTAAACGTGCAACTGACAGATTCATCTTGTCTCCTGTTGTCTGAATGATGACAGAAAACATAACATGGTGGCAGCGGGTGGCAGATCATGTATCCAGTGACATTGTGACTGAATGTTGACAGAAAACATAACATGGTGGCAGCGGGTGGCAGATCATGTATCCAGTGACATTGTGACTGAATGATGACAGAAAACATAACATGGTGGCAGCGGGTGGCAGATCATGTATCCAGTGACATTTTGACTGAATGATGACAGAAAACATAACATGGTGGCAGCGGGTGGCAGATCATGTATCCAGTGACATTGTGACTGAATGATGACAGAAAACATAACATGGTGGCAGCGGGTGGCAGATCATGTATCCAGTGACATGTTGACTGAATGATGAGAGAAAACATAACATGGTGGCAGCGGGTGGCAGATCATGTATCCAGTGACATTTTGTCTGAATGATGAGAGAAAACACAACATGGTGGCAGCGGGTGGCAGATCATGTATCCAGTGACATTGTGACTGAATGATGACAGAAAACATAACATGGTGGCAGCGGGTGGCAGATCATGTATCCAGTGACATGTTGTCTGAATGATGAGAGAAAACATAACATGGTGGCAGCGGGTGGCAGATCATGTATCCAGTGACATGTTGACTGAATGATGACAGAAAACATAACATGGTGGCAGCGGGTGGCAGATCATGTATCCAGTGACATTGTGACTGAATGATGACAGAAAACATAACATGGTGGCAGCGGGTGGCAGATCATGTATCCAGTGACATTGTGACTGAATGATGACAGAAAACATAACATGGTGGCAGCGGGTGGCAGATCATGTATCCAGTGACATGTTGACTGAATGATGAGAGAAAACATAACATGGTGGCAGCGGGTGGCAGATCATGTATCCAGTGACATTTTGACTGAATGATGACAGAAAACATAACATGGTGGCAGCGGGTGGCAGATCATGTATCCAGTGACATTGTGACTGAATGATGACAGAAAACATAACATGGTGGCAGCGGGTGGCAGATCATGTATCCAGTGACATGTTGTCTGAATGATGAGGGAAAACATAACATGGTGGCAGCGGGTGGCAGATCATGTATCCAGTGACATGTTGACTGAATGATGACAGAAAACATAACATGGTGGCAGCGGGTGGCAGATCATGTATCCAGTGACATTGTGACTGAATGATGACAGAAAACATAACATGGTGGCAGCGGGTGGCAGATCATGTATCCAGTGACATTGTGACTGAATGATGACAGAAAACATAACATGGTGGCAGCGGGTGGCAGATCATGTATCCAGTGACATTGTGACTGAATGATGACAGAAAACATAACATGGTGGCAGCGGGTGGCAGATCATGTATCCAGTGACATTGTGACTGAATGATGACAGAAAACATAACATGGTGGCAGCGGGTGACAGATCATGTATCCAGTGACATTGTGACTGAATGATGACAGAAAACATAACATGGTGGCAGCGGGTGGCAGATCATGTATCCAGTGACATTGTGACTGAATGATGACAGAAAACATAACATGGTGGCAGCGGGTGACAGATCATGTATCCAGTGACATTGTGACTGAATGATGACAGAAAACATAACATGGTGGCAGCGGGTGACAGATCATGTATCCAGTGACATTGTGACTGAATGATGACAGAAAACATAACATGGTGGCAGCGGGTGGCAGATCATGTATCCAGTGACATTGTGACTGAATGATGACAGAAAACATAACATGGTGGCAGCGGGTGACAGATCATGTATCCAGTGACATTGTGACTGAATGATGACAGAAAACATAACATGGTGGCAGCGGGTGGCAGATCATGTATCCAGTGACATTTTGACTGAATGATGACAGAAAACATAACATGGTGGCAGCGGGTGGCAGATCATGTATCCAGTGACATTTTGACTGAATGATGACAGAAAACATAACATGGTGGCAGCGGGTGGCAGATCATGTATCCAGTGACATGTTGACTGAATGTTGAGAGAGAACATAACATGGTGGCAGCGGGTGACAGATCATGTATCCAGTGACATTTTGACTGAATGATGAGAGAAAACACAACATGGTGGCAGCGGGTGACAGATCATGTATCCAGTGACATTTTGACTGAATGTTGAGAGAAAACACAACATGGTGGCAGCGGGTGGCAGATCATGTATCCAGTGACATTGTGACTGAATGATGACAGAAAACATAACATGGTGGCAGCGGGTGGCAGATCATGTATCCAGTGACATGTTGACTGAATGATGACAGAAAACATAACATGGTGGCAGCGGGTGGCAGATCATGTATCCAGTGACATTGTGTCTGAATGTTGACAGAAAACATAACATGGTGGCAGCGGGTGGCAGATCATGTATCCAGTGACATTTTGACTGAATGTTGAGAGAAAACACAACATGGTGGCAGCGGGTGGCAGATCATGTATCCAGTGACATGTTGACTGAATGTTGAGAGAAAACATAACATGGTGGCAGCGGGTGGCAGATCATGTATCCAGTGACATTGTGTCTGAATGTTGACAGAAAACATAACATGGTGGCAGCGGGTGGCAGATCATGTATCCAGTGACATTTTGACTGAATGTTGAGAGAAAACACAACATGGTGGCAGCGGGTGACAGATCATGTATCCAGTGACATTGTGTCTGAATGTTGACAGAAAACATAACATGGTGGCAGCGGGTGGCAGATCATGTATCCAGTGACATTTTGACTGAATGTTGACAGAAAACATAACATGGTGGCAGCGGGTGACAGATCATGTATCCAGTGACATTGTGTCTGAATGTTGACCTCCGATACTGTGAGTAGAAACCCTCTCTTCTCTGAATCGATCTTCAGTGCAAGTGGGAGCAGTTCCCGATCTCAAGTTGATCTCCCGTGTAGTGTGTTTATCTCATCATTTACAAGACTCTGAACTCTTTATCATGGCTGAAGCTCCAGCAGCAAACCCACAACGTCCCCACAATGCCAGAGTCAACCCTCCCCCACCTCTAAATGTGAAGAAAGGGTGTGAAGAGTGGAAACTCTTCAAGCAAATGTGGCAGAACTACTGCATTGTCTCACGACTTAAAGACGATGATGTCCCGTACTCGAGAGCTCTTTTCTTGCACACTCTGGGCCAAGAAGGCCTTACTGTCTACAACGGGTTGAAACTGGATGACAATCCAACAGTGAAACAAATCATGGACGCCTTCGACGATCATTTCATTGGGAAGAGGAATGAAACATATGAGAGGTATGTCTTCAACAAGAGAGATCAAAAACCCAACGAGAATGTTGAGGACTACATAGCTACTCTGCGCACACTGGCCAACACTTGCAACTTTTGTGAATGTCTCAAAGATACTTTACTTCGCGACCGTATTGTTCTTGGAATACAGGATGGCCCCACACGAAAAGAGTTGCTGCAGGAAGCCGAGTTGACCCTGGAAAAGTGTGTCCACATGTGTCGGGCTGCCGAGTCAACATCCCAACAACTCAAATCTCTCTCAGTCTCTGCTGTGGATGAAAGTGGTGCTGAAGCCTGCAGTGTCAGCCACCGTGATCGTGAACGTGACCGTGACCGTAACAGACCGAAACTGACGTCCTGTAAATTTTGTGGCCAAGCTCACACCTGGAAGAAAGAACTGTGCCCAGCATGGGGTAAGACCTGCAAGCAGTGCCAGAAGAAAAATCACTTTGCTCTCAAGTGCACAAACATGGCTAAGAAAAAGACTAAACTTCACAGCATCGACGTCTGTGACTCGGACTCTGAATCTGACACTGAGCAACTGTTAGCTGTTCACAGCAAGCAACAAGAACAATCCCAGAAAATCATCAAAGCAAAAATGATCGTCCAGGGTAACACCGTCGCCTGTCAGGTTGACTGCGGTGCAAGTGTGAATATCATTCCCGCAAGGCACGCCAAGGATGCTGCTCTGAAAGAAACCAACAAAAATCTCTATGTCTACAACGGAACTGTCTTGAAACCGCTGGGGAAAACAGACCTGTGCATCAAGAATCCAAGTGTAGAAGGGTGGAAGGAGGAGGAGGAAAATAAAGACGACAAAGAAGTCTCTAAGACGTTGCCATTTCTCTTGCTCTTTATTCCATATTTAACTTGACATAACCTCCGGTAAACTTGTAAGCATACAAGCTAGAAGCTTGAAGTTTGAAGGGCCTGAAAACATACAAGAAACACTAGTAAGTATTTGTTCTAATAAAATTATACAAGAATCAAGTTCGAATAAAATTATAAAACAACCTTGAGTTGGAATGCCTGTGTTTTACAATTGCTTGAATGTGATCTGGCTGAGTGTCTGTATAAGTGCAAATGTTCAATGGAAATATTTCATAATGTTCCAAAAACGAATTTACAATTTGATTAACAATGTTATAAAGTCTCATGAAAAGAATCTAAGCTTTGATTGCTGACATTCAGAAATCAAACAGAACTGTTTACATTTTGGAAAAGGGGTTTCCCCAACTACACACATTTCTACGACATCACTACTCTATGAGTAAACTAATACACCATTTCCGGTGACGTCATGGGTCTGTGCATGGAAATCCTTTTTATGACATCACAGGTTACACGAGATCTATTGACGTCACAATCTAAAAATACGTCAAAAAAATAGCTAAAGTGGGGAAGAAGAAGGGAAAGAGGGGTTGTACTTGATCACTATGTCTAGCTTGGGAAAAGTCTTAAAAATCATCTGAAACTGTTTCCCGCTGATTTACGCACTTATCTCATATCGGAATAACCAAAGCATCAAAAAATCAATGCTAATTGCTGATTCCGTTTACAGTATACATTTTCATAGGCCGGTCGAAAAAGCACATGTTTACTGCCTGACTTCACTTCAAATGGCTCTAACCGACAAACCATGAAGAAAACCCTCAAATGAGCATACATCGTCAATAATGAAATAACAATGCATCATATTACATACCTTGGGACAAAGATCTTGCACACTCTTGCTTTGCTCTCTCTCTCCGCGCGAAAGCCACTCGGAAGGCGCAAGGATAAATTGTACGAATACTAAACATGAGGAGAAAGTAGGTGACAAGAAACTAGACCGGAGAAGAAAGTTATATTTATTTAGATTTCTGACTGAAACTATTGAGCTGTCGGAATAAAGGGACAGAAATATAGTTTTAGAGCAACACTCAATTTACTAATTTCAGGAAAGAGGTTGCATTAAGAAAACAAAAGGGACGCTAACTAAAATACTACGCAAAGAAAACTGGATCCCCATGAGCTCGAAGGTAGAAGTTTGATTCCGGATCTTCGGCAGCTCATAGGTACCGGTAGTTAGATTTTTGTCTGGTCACACAAGGAATGGAAACAACTACAAGACTGAATTCATTGTCATCAAAGAGAATCTCACCCCACTCCTGGGAAAGAAGCTTAGTGAAGAAATGGGACTCATCACTGTAAACTATGACAACTTTGAAAGCGTCTCAAGAGTCGACGAGAAATCTGACGTTCTTCATGACTACAGCGATGTCTTCAGTGACAGCCAGGGAAGCCTACCTGGGGTTGCAACCTTCACACTTGAAGATAATGCTGTGCCTGTCATCTCTGCATCTTGTCGCGTCCCTCACGCAATGAAATCCAAAGTGGAAGCAGAACTCCACAAGCTGACCAAGGAAGAAATCATCGCTCCCGTGGAAGAACCGACCAGTTGGTGCAGCCGAATGGTGGTCGCTACGAAGAAATCAGGCAAAATGCGCGTCTGCATTGATCCGCGCCCCCTCAACAAGGCCCTCAAGCGAGAACACTACCCGTTACCCGTGATGGAAGATCTTCTCCCAAGACTCTCGGGCGCAAAGGTGTTCTCCAAACTCGATTTGAGAAATGCTTACTGGCACGTCCACCTCGACAAAGAATCAAGTCTGCTGACAACATTCCAAACTCCCTTTGGTCGTTACTGGTGGAAACGCGTCCCCTTCGGAACCTCCGTGAGCAGCGAACTCTTCCAGAAACGTCTTGATCAAGCTCTTGAAGGACTCCGAGGCGTGATCGGAGTCTCTGATGACATCATCGTCTATGGTGAAGGTGAAGATGAAAAGTCTGCTACTGAAGATCACGACAGAAACCTGACTGCTCTTCTGAACCGCTGCAAAGCCCTCGGAATGAGACTCAACCCGGAAAAGGCCGAATTTCAGAAGAAAGAGATATCCTTCCTCGGGCACCTGATCACCAGTCAAGGACTACAGATCGACCCTGAAAAGGTCGAAGCTGTCCTGAAAATGCCGAAACCTCAGAACGTTGAAGACGTGCGACGCTTCTGTGGATTCGTGAACTACCTCTCCAAGTTCCTACCAAAACTGTCTGACACTCTGGAGCCCATCCGGCAGCTCACTCGCCAAGATGTAGAATGGACGTGGACACCCACTCATGACAAGGCCTTTACAACTGTCCAAAAGCTTGTCACAGAAGCCCCTGTCCTTTCCTTCTACAACCCTCAAAAGCCCTTGACCATTCAGTGCGACGCAAGTCAAACTGGGCTTGGCGCCGTCCTCATGCAAGGTGGTCGCCCCATAGCGTATTCTAGCCGTGCTCTGACGGAAACTGAGACAAGATACGCCCAGATAGAAAAGGAAATGCTGGCGATCGTCTTCTCACTCGAAAAATTTCATCAGTACACGTTTGGACGACTCGTTCACATAGAAAGTGACCACAAGCCACTGGAGGCCATTCTGCAGAAACCACTCTCTGCCGCTCCTCGTCGTCTACAAGGTATGATGCTCCGTGCTCAAGCCTACGACATTGTCGTCCGCTACAAAAAGGGGAAAGAAATGTACTTGGCCGACACCCTATCTCGAGCATACATCAACGCTCCAAGCAAACAAGAAGACATTGAGCTTGTCAACATGGTAGCCTTCCTTCCAATTAGACAAGAAAGACTGGACAAGCTGAAAAACGCTACAGATGACGACGAAACACTGCAACGTCTCAAAAAAGTCATCATGACTGGGTGGCCAGAAGAAAAACAAGACTTGCCTGCAGAACTGACACCATATTTCAGTTTTCGAGACGAGATCTCAGTTCAAGACGGTCTTATCTTCAAAGGCGAGCGTGTGGTTGTTCCCATCTCCATGCGACATGAAATGAAAACTGCCGTTCACTCAACCCACTCAGGAATCGATGGCTGTCTCAAAAGAGCCAGAGAATGCCTGTTCTGGCCCGGAATGTCAGGAGACATAAAGCACTTCATCTCTTCATGTGAAGTCTGCAGCACTTTCCAAAGCGCTAATCAACCCGAGTCCCTCATGCCACATGACCTCCCATCCCGCCAATGGGAGAAAGTTGGTGTTGATCTGTTCGAATTTGAAGGTCGAAACTACCTCGTCACCGTTGACTACTTCAGCAACTTTTGGGAAATTGATCGTCTGGAAAACACAACATCAACCACCATCATCAAGAAACTGAAAAGTCACTTTGCTCGCTATGGCTCACCTTGTGTCCTCATCAGCGACAACGGCCCACAGTTCACCTCTGAGAACTTCAAGAAGTTCTCCAGTGATTTCGACTTTGAACATCGAACTTCAAGCCCATACAACAGCAAAGCAAATGGCAAAGCTGAGTCAGCCGTTAAAACGGCAAAGTCACTGCTGCGAAAAAACCAAGATGGAGATCAGTTCTTGGCCCTGTTGAACCACAGAAACACTCCCAGCCAGGCGACGGGAACCAGCCCTGCACAACGATTCCTGAATAGACGTACAAGAACACTCCTCCCCACCACTCAGACGCTCCTAAAGCCCAAACTCGACCACGAAGCAAAGGACAAGCTGATCCTGAGCCAGAAAAAGCAGAAGAGAAACTTTGACAAACATTCGAAAGACCTCCCAACTCTTGAAGAAGGTGACTCCGTCAGACTGCAACCCTTTCGTCTTGGCGAAAAGAAATGGAAAAAAGGAGTTGTCGCTCGACGATTGGACGACCGCTCCTATGAAGTTGAAGCTGACGGCGCACTCTACCGCCGGAACAGAGTACATCTTCGACAAACTCTGAATCCTCCTGCGGCAGCCGTCCCTGATCCCAACCCTGCTTCAACTCCCTCCTCCAGCCAGAAGTCCACAAAGATGACCCCTTCAGAGCCAGGCCTACCAGCAGCATCGCCTGACAAAGTCCGCCCATCACCATCACCAGATAAAGTCCGCCTGCCAGGGACACCGACGGCGACCACCGCTCAACCCTGTTCCGGAGCTCCAACTACACCATGCAGCTCCCGAATTCCAATACGCCGTTCGAATCGCGAGATCAAATTGAATCGTTCGAAAGACTTTGTGTACAATTAACACTGAATGACTGAAGTGCCCTTGGGCGTACACAGACAATGCACCGCGTCGCATCTCGTTCGTTCGACAATCGCGTCGCGTATCTCGTTCGACAATCGCGTCGCGTTTTTCGTCCTCGGTCTCGTTTTCTATCTCCTTCTCGATCGCGTTTTGTTATTTTTTTCCTTCTATTTTCGTTTTCGTCCCTATGTTAAATTTTTTTTTTAAACGAAAGGGGATGTTGCATTATGCACATCTGTCCGTGCACCCCTCTGGACATTAGTCTAGGGGAAGTAACCATATAGTACTTCCTCTTCCTGTCTGGCTTATAATGGCGACAGTAAACGTGCAACTGACAGATTCATCTTGTCTCCTGTTGACTGAATGATGAGAGAAAACATAACAGGACTGTAAGATCAGCTTTTGCCTGAAACACACACACATACACTTATAAAATTAATGCAATGTCATTGTATGAAGCCAGAACAATCACTAACTTACATAGTTGGTCACACAATTACCCATCACTGAACAATAAATCGAAGTCGGGTGGATTCAATGACTAAAGCAGTAAAGGCTTTGAAAAAACCCTCATCACAAAACATCCCCCCCCAAAAACAAAAACAAAATAAATAAATGAAATAAAACAGGTTGTGTATATATAGCGCAGTAAACACCATGCAGGTACAAGCAAAGATTTGACAGTGATTATCCTTGTTTTATATAGCACACATTTTCTAGTTTTAATCTCTCTCTGTCTCTCTGTCTCTCTGTCTCTCTCTCTCTCTCTCTCTCTCTCTCTCTCTCTCTCTCTCTCTCTCTGGAAAGTAATTTATTGACCTGTGGGTTATTTGCGTTTGTATACACATTGGTGATTCGTAAACTATGTTGAAAGAGATTGTCAAACAATATTATATGGGGTGTCTTAAAAAAATGTATATCAAATTCAACAAAATCTGTCATTATTATCAGGCACACGGTTTTAACAAAGCTATGTCACGGAATGCAACATAAGTGGCTTAAAAAGTCGTGTTTTTGTGTGTGCAGGATATTCGCTAGGACAGGACCTCAAGCTGAACCAGCACAACAGCGATGCATTCTTCCATGGCTTCCACAAAAGTCTTTCACCTATAGCGGGCATTGCATACAGATAGTCCAAAGAGGGTTAGGGTTACCCTAACCCTCCTTTTTAAAAATTCTTTAGACCAATTATCCCTCTGTTCCCATGTTAAACATGGAATAATTCTGGACAAATGCGAGGACGTCAGCTTTTTTTAATTTTTTTTTTATCATTTTACTTATCATTAAAACTTGTTTAGATTTCGATTCGTAAACCATTTACAGTAATCCTTTGTTTTGTAACTTTGTTCATCTTACCACAGTCACTTCGTTGTTTAGATTTATCATTAAATTTGTTACCATTATGCAGTCCAAAATGTAGAATAAAACCAGGAGAGCTTTCGGTAAAAGATATTTCCTGTGTCAAAAGTTAATGCTTATTCTGATTGATGGGTGCTCCAAACTAAGTTATTTTGACTGCCTTATTCGAATTCATTTCCAAGACAGGGCTGAGAAGTGGAGAAGCTTAGGAGAATATCGTAAAAATTGTCTGGGTGTTTATGCAAAACTTTCGAATATGTCAGATTTTACTTTAGAGATTTTAAATACTGTTAACTGACAGAAATGCTATAACTTCTACACCAATTGACTGGATAACTTCATATTCAGCATACTTAAACTTGATGTTATGCATGTGCAGTTCACAAAGTGGCAAATTTGTAGGTTAAATTATCTAACTTTTGCATCACCAATGACACCAACGCTTTCGTGTCTGAGGATTGCCCTGAACCTAGCTGTAACTGCATGCTTTCTTCAGGTCATCGATAGCCTGGGGGTTGAAGGGGATGTTTTTACATACTCAGACATTCAAAATAATCAAAAAGGTAAAAGCCTGAAGGGTTTAAATTAGGTAAAAATGGCTACCGCTCAATGTCAAAACTCGTTCTGTTTAGTCGACCCCCGAATTTAGAGAAAAAAAAATTAAAATTGCACAAAAGTCAGACCATTCAATTTACAAAATTGCCACTTACTGGAAAGGCAGAACATAAACTGAAGTTAATGAATACCATATATAAAATAATTGGTTCAACAGATGCAGAAGTAATTTGCATGGTTGTGGGTGTCCTTTTTAGGGGGGGTCAACCCTGTAGAAGAGACGATTTTCTTTAATTATCAATCCGTAATATATTGTTTGTTATGCATACAAGATTAACATTGACAAATACTTCAAGACTCCTCATTGATCTTAAGAAATGTTGTGGTTTTTTTTTGTTACTGACTGATTCACTTTCTATTCACTTTACTCTACATAAGTCACGACAAGAAAATCAAGGGAGGTAATTTCTTTGGAAGAGGTAATTCTCTCCCCTCAGAACGATTGTTGTAGTTTGTTTGATTTTGTTCCCTTCTAATAAGTATTATTTAAAATAGATCTTTACATCTTGATGTGAAAGGCGCAGTACCCCCCTCCCCCCAGGATGTTAAATTCTAGGTTGTGTCCATGTAAAATCCTGATCCTAGTCAAGATCCGAGTTGGTTTTTCATGCAACTGTGCCTCTTTATGCCACTCAATTAGACATACTTTGCAATCCATAATTGCACGAAACTAAGTACAGGAAATACGTTGTTGTCGTGTTTTTAATATTACATAATGAAATAAAAAATGTCACAACTGGTTTCGTGTTGGGCTTTCTCTCTCTGTCTGAATCTCATAATTACTTCCTTCTGAGGCCTGAAATGTGTTGCAGGCATTGTTCAGCTTACATTTATTGTTACAATTTTTGTGGATATGTTATTAAGTGTGTCTGTGTTTCTATCATTCGTTATCAGTGTGGTTAAAAAAAAAAGCACACGTCAAAGTAATTTACCCTTCATCATTATCAAAACATGCAGATACAGGTAATAAATATTTGTGATACTTTAAACAAATACAATGTTTGTTTGTTGCGTTTTTTCTTTTTTTCAGAGCAAACACACATCGTATTTGTTCAAACGTGTATATTCTGCACTTTCTAATACCCTGCATGGATCTCCAAATCAAGAATAATGAAATGTCGTCTAATAGCCCTGCAGCACTCACACGAACATGATAGAAGCTTGCATGCATGCACCCAGGCTCGCTGTCTTCGGCTAAAAGAGCTTACCGTTGGATCTTCGCTCAGACAAATGTAGCTGTCTTGTCCACTTGCTCCTGTCGCATAGATCTGCAATGTGCAACATCATCTTTGATTAATAAGTCTGAGGCACAGACAAACACACACGCGCGCACATTTGCGAGAGAATGCACGTCAGTCTATTCAATCAAACAGTATAAAAACATACCACAGACGTGGTGGTGGAAACTGGACATTCGCCGTATAACAAAATCAAGAGATGTGTGTGTGTATGTTTAATCAAAAGTTCATCTTGCGCACATTCAGTCTGTATTGTAACAGGACCCATCCCGTAAAAACTTCGAACAGATCATTCTATTAAATTCTGAAATCCTTGACAAGTTTTTTTTTCCAATCATCTGTATCTGACCGAAGTAAAAAAATAAAAAAATCAGCCAGTACACGCATCTCCCCCTTACACGACAATACATATATGTGGCGAAAAAAGGAATCGAGAGGGGGGGGGGGGGGGGGAACAAGGAATAAATTAGATCCAGAAATAATTCCACTTCATCATTCCAAAATTCAAGTGTGAAGTGATCAGATACTGTGGTAAAGATACGTGCTTAGTATCACAACTGAAAATACAAGCCCTAGGGTTTTAAATCAAGGAAACAATTAAAGTTAAGGAAAGATCAACAGAAATGTCGAGAACATGTAAAATATTGTACTTACAATCCGTTTCAGCATGCTCTTCGAATAATAATCTCCCAGTCAGCCTCGTGCTTACGACTTCGACAGGATGTTGCCTCTCACGCTGAGCCAGTACATTTGGAGTGAATTCAAAGGCCAGAGATGCAGTACAAGCACATTAGTTAGATCCAATTCATTTACATTGCTACCTTGCCCAATTTATGGCTATTTCTGTTGGTAACATCACACATGTGGCAAGCAGTGCTTGTTGCCGACTCTGCTGGGACAGACAGCAGACGATTTTATTTAGGAACCAAATTCTGATTGGTTAAAACATAAAACCGGAACTCAAAGTACCACTTGTTCTTTGGAAGTATCAAATCAAGAACAGATAAGCAGGTAAATCTGAAATGGGTTCAACACTTTTAAAAAATCGTAGTAAATCAGAAAACACAGTAAACGTTGGAAAAATCGTCCAGTATCGCTTCTACAGGTCTATACTTGGACAAAACATAAAGCAATTCAGTAAAGCTGACACTTCAAAATGTCTGTTTAGTTACACTTTAACAATTGCCTCTTGAAAAAGCGCTGAGTGACAACTTCGGGTAACCTTCGCCGGCAATCTCTTGCTAAGTATGTACAGAGAGGAAGAGAGAGAGAGAGAGAGAGAGAGAGAGAGAGAGAGAGAGACATACGGACAGACAGACAGAGCGGAAGAGAGAGAGAGGAAGAGAGAGAGAGAGAGAGGCACACACACACACACACACACACACACACACACACACACACACACACACACACACACACACACACACAGAAGGACGGACGGACCGACGGACATTTCTTTTATTTTCTCTTTGTATTTTGATATGTTTCTTTAGTGTCCTCTTGTGCTTCAAATAATTTTCTCGTCGAACCGAAACAGATAAATGTGAAGCCTTTTTTAATCAGTCTGACTTGCTCACTAAGTTGTATCATTCGGGCGAAGTGGCGCAGTGGTAAGACGTCGGCCTCCTAATGGGGGGGTCGTCAGTTCGAATCTCGGTCGCTGCCGCCTGGTGGGTTAAGAGTGAAGATTTTTCCGATCTCCCATGTCAACTTATGTGCAGACCTGCTAGTGACTTAACCTCCTTCGTATGTACACGCAAGCACAAGACCCAGTGCGCACGGAACAGATCCTGTAATCCATGTCGGGTTGGTTGAAAACGACGTTAAACACCAAATAAAGAAAGAAAGAATCCATGTCGGAGTTCGGTGGGTTATGGAAACACGAAAATACCCAGCATGCCTATACCCAACGAAAGCGGAGTGAAGCTGACTATGGGGAACCCAAATGGGCAAACGAGCTCACACGTCACCAGAATTTCTGGAATGCTGAAGAAAAAGTATCATGCTATTTTGAAGTATAGGAGCCTTTTTACAGTGATTAGCCTCTTTACTGGTCCACATTAGGAGCATGGGCGCTTGATAAGGACCAGTTGTGAATGTTTCTGTATTCATTTTTGGATCAATTTCTATCAAACCTAGTTTGCTCCAATTAGGCCTAAAGGCTAGCTAAAAAGAGTAAAACTACCAAACACTATATTAAACTTATTCGCAAGATTACAAGCTAGTTATCAGCGTGAAGCTAAAGACATCCATATTAGGGGCCTCTCCTCCACTTGCAGTAAGTAAACATTTCTAAAACCTCCATCGACCCTGTTTCGAGACACCAATGTCACAGAGTCGTCTGTTATGTTATAGAAACACCTTACCTGCTTCTTGAGCGAATGGCAAGGACGGGAAAGTAGGTCATCCATGGGAGGGGGGGGTCTTAAATTATTATCGCCATTCAAATTAGTAAAATAAACAGGATGTTATTTCTTAGAGCAATGTCCTATGCAGTATACCCCGAACTCGTCAAACAAGTTTAAGATGGGGGAGGGGGTTGCGACGGGGGGAAGGGATGGGGGTATCGGTTGAAAGAGGTATGGTAAGGAGGGGGGGACTTTCACAAGTATTATACTTTAATAAACTACACAAAATCAGTCCTCCGTCGAATAGAATGTAGGGCACTTACTCACAACATGAAACCTGCATGTTAAACTCCTTAAACCTGAGCAACAAACCCGCACAGCTGCTTTCATATGCGTGCAAGGAGTGAACTGAACAGTGTGCACTCTAACTTGCTTTCCTTCGGCTAGGAATAAGAAGACACCTCTTGTGTAGTTGTGTATGTGTGTGTGTGTGTGTATGATAACGATCTGCTATTTGCCGTATAACTGGAGACTGCCTACGTGTGTGCGGTAACTTAACGCAATTCCACGCGAAAAACGTGCTGACCTAATCCACAGAAGCAGGCAGAGATAGCACAGTCGCTGGGCCTTGCTCTTTTCAATGTTTTGTACTGCTCTTGTACAACCAGTCCTCCGTTTCTTAGACGCTAGATTTGGCGAGTGTGGCGAGGAATTAGCGTTTCTTAGGCAATTCTCGCCGTGAGCTGAACTGAACTGCACTGAACTTTATTTTACAAGGACACACACACACATTGACCCCAGAGTACCAGGGAAACAAGTCTAATCCGTAGACAGAGAAACAGAGAAACAAACTAACAAACAAAGTTCTTTACTGGCTCTGTTGAGAATAACGGTGGTAATATACACAAAAAAGAGAAAACAATCTAGTTCATGTATGTACATGTAGTACACACACGTTGCAGTTAACGACACCTTGTTTACTTATGTGATTATCTAACACGTTGGTAGATCATAAAGAGGGATGCAATTCGTCAACGACTATCTTAACCTCGAACAAAACAATGCATTTTTACGATGTTTGTAGCGTGTTTGCATGCAATCAAGAGTCACTTCATCCTTACCCCGTATCACACACTTTATGAGGAGGTAAAAATAATACAGCAACTACAAACTATGCACTAATCGAACAGCCATAAAGTTTCCTCCGCAAATCTGCTTTTGTTTTTGACGTGCTATATCTGGTTAATATTTTACAGCAGTTTAAAAACGACATAACATCGCTGGCAGCAGTTGGCACTAAATACAGAGATGCTCTGCAAATTTGTAAAATCTGTGTATGATCTGAAAATGGATATCACAATGGATCTGAAATTTGTGTGAAACAGGGCTCGTTGTCCACACCTATATCGCAGCAATATGAGGACAACTTGCAAATTAATTTTTAGTGGGGTGCAGCAATTTGCGGACGTCCGTCACTATATTGCAGCAATTTGCGAACACATACATAAAACTCCTGCATCTAAAAGAACAATATTTAATTATTCCAAATTAAACAAAGAAAAATTTCTTATCGAATTGAGGAAAATCGACTGGATGAACATTGCAACGCTACATACTGTCAACGAAGCTGCCAGGTCATTTCCCGAAAAGCTGTTAAGTGTCGCAAGACTATGCATGCCAGTAAAGACAATAACTGTTCGCGATCAAGACGCACCATGGATGACAGAGGAAATTATAAAACTACGCGACAAAAAAAGATCAGTTCATGATACAGCAGTGCGACTAAACACACCTGAGGCCTGGGAACACTTTCGTATGACTCGCAATAATTATACTGACACAATTCGTAATCGGAAATTAGAATATATAAAAGAATTAGACAAAAAAGTATCCAGTGGAGATAACTTTGGCACTAAAAATTGGTGGAAACTAGTTAAATCATTCTTATCAAAGAAAGGATCAAACCCCAATGAAATTCCTCCTTTGACGTCAAACGGAACAACCTACTATACTAACCTAGAAAAAGCAAACTTGTTCAACGACTTCTTTATCCAACAGTCCATTGTCGAAGACGATATGTCAGACATTCCTGAAGTACCAAGGCTTCCTTGCAGAATAAACAATCTCACACTTTCATTCGAAGAAGTTAAAAATACGATTAACAAACTAGACAAAACAAAAGCAGTCGGTCCAGACGAAATCCACAATCGAATTTTAATTGAGAGCTGCGAAGTGATTTGTGACAGCCTAACTGCACTGTTTAATCGGTCTTTACGTGAAGGACTTTTTCCGTCAGTTTGGAAAATAGCCCACGTTTCACCAGTTCATAAAAAGGGGAACAAAGATACATGTAGTAATTATCGTCCAATCTCCCTCCTAAGCTGTGTTGGCAAAACACTAGAGAAATGTATACAAATTCATGTCTTTGACTACTTAACACAAAACAATATCATTACAGAGTCGCAGTCCGGTTTCATCCCTGGAGACTCAACTGTTTACCAGCTTTTACCAGCTGCTTACATGGGACTTTTTCAAAAAATGCATAAAAAACCTGTCTTTTGACTTTAAAATTTTATAAATTCAAATATTTTCATCGTACTTATCTGAAAATTGGAAGTGCTTAAGTTCAATGTCCTCCGGACCTTAAAGTATACTCATTTGCCCGTTTTATTGTATTTTTCTGTTAATTATAGTAAGTTATCATGTGTAAGGGGGGGTCAAAATGCCCTTCGACATTAGCAAAATTTCACACCTCTGTAAAACGCACAGACAATTTTTTTTTATCATTTTGTTTGTTGGTTTATGTTTATCCCGTCATTATCTCAAGATAACAAAAACAAAATATCGATACAATCAGTAGTTTTGTTCTCCCAATTTTTGAAAAGTAAAAATTGCATGTCCAAGAGATTTTGGTCCTTGCAGTTACCAGGAACCAAAATACGCAATAAAAACGGAATGCTCCCTGCTTTTCAAATGTGGTTTTCTTTACAAAAGAGTTCCAAGACGCGGAAAGCTGTGTGCAATCAGGTGTGTACATTGGATCACTTTTAGGCAATGAAATATGATTTTCAAAAGGTCAAGGTGAAGGATGTTTAGCTTAACAGTTATGTGCAGTTACTGGGGTTTTCCATTACACTAATTAACAAAAACATTTTGAATAATTTGCATTTTAATCGCCCATAGATTTACTTTCACATGGCGTCAAGGACGCCATGTTTTTTTGATGACAGAGAGTGATTATTATTTGAAAATAACGAATTCGTCTGTGCAGTTACTTTCTGTGCAGTTACCTGCCAGAGAAGTAACTGCATGGACCTATTTAGTAACTGCACTGAGACATCATGGTAACTGCACTGAAATGCTTGTAGATTGCATACCATTTTTATTCTATATTCTGTATTATGGACAGCCAATTATACAAAAGGGATGGAAAACCAACCAGCATAAATATAGGTATTATATAGAGTCTTATTCAAAATAAAGTAATTTACTTTACTCAGGAACTGCTACAAGTTTCCTGGTAACTGCACTGACGAGTCAGGTAACTGTACAGATCTATTTTAGTAACTGCAGAGAATTTGTCAAAATATGTTATTCATTTATTTTACTTTTTTTTTTCAAGTGACAAAAAATACACCCTTGTTGTTGTAAGGATACGGTGCCACATTATTATGGTGGTGATGTTCCAAGTGAAAAGACAGTGGTGAATCACATTTTTCAATAAAGGTTGTACAAAGACAGTGGCAACGAAGATTTTCAAAGACAGTGATGACTCATTTTATGTTCCAATGAAGGTTTATAAATAGAGTGGTGAATTATTTTATGTTCTAAGTGAAAAGACACTTGATTTAATGTTAAAGAATCAGTTGTTCCATTTCATGTTTTTTTTACAACTGACTCAGTTAATTAAATACGCAAGACAAAATGGGCCAAAGAAAGAGCCTATACTTTTTTTTTCTGTTTCCCCATTATCCTGCCACAGCCTTGCCCTCCCCTCCCTGCCTAACCACCATTCTCCTCAACTCCAATTTGGTTCAATAAAATCTTGTCGATTGAGCGTTAACTGTTGACTTGTATGTTTATCTTCATGTGGAAGAAATTATGCATAATATATGGTATGCTATTGGTTCTGTTTCACACAAGCACAACAATATAAAACAAGAAGGGCAAAGCCCATACGACTCACATGCTTGACCTTGACATGACCTTGACCTTCAGGGTCAAGGTCAAATAACTAAACCTAGCAATGACATCATACACTAAGAACTGCTTTACACATTTTTCCTACCAAAATACATGTGACCTTGACCCAAGGTCAAGGTCATCCAAGGTCATGCAACACAAAGCTGTTAATTCAAGACATAGGAAGTACAATGGTGCTTATTGGCTATTTCTACCATGAGATATGGTCACTTTTAGTGGCTCACTACCTTATTTTGGTCACATTTCATAAGGGTCAAAATGACCTTGACCTTGATCATATGTGACCAAATGTGTCTCATGATGAAAGCATAACATGTGCCCCACATAATTTTTAAGTTTGAAACAGTTATCTTCCATAGTTCAGGGTCAAGGTCACTTCAAAATATGTATACAATCCAACTTTGAAGAGCTCCTGTGACCTTGACCTTGAAGCAAGGTAAACCAAACTGGTATCAAAAGATGGGGCTTACATTGCTCTATATATCATATATAGGTGAGGTATTCAATCTCAAAAACTTCAGAGAAAATGGGAAAAATGTGAAAAATAGCTGTTTTTTGACAACATTTATGGCCCCTGCGACCTTGACCTTGAAGCAAATTCAAGATGCTATGTATGTTTTTTGGGGCCTTGTCATCATACACCATCTTGCCAAATTTGGTACTGATAGACTGAATAGTGTCCAAGAAATATCCAACGTTAAAGTTTTCCGGACGGACGGGGGGGACGGACGGACGGACGACTCGGGTGAGTACATAGACTCACTTTTGCTTCGCATGTGAGTCAAAAATCGTTTTACATACCGGGCCAATTATCGAAAACATTTTACTGATATATAAAAATTCATTTCCATAACAAAAACAACCCTTTGTTTTCTAGCAACACAGTGTCTTTTACTAGAAAATGTCTGTGCTGTTACCAGATGTCCATGCAGTTTCCTATGATTGAAGAAAATGCAATTTAAAAAACAATCTGTTAAGTCAAGACCACAAAACAATATACAGTGCTTTGAAAACAGCAACAAATATAGTTAAGACATATAAAATGATAGTTTTAAACGTATGTCTGTGTTTTTTGCTCGAATGGGGTTGATGCGAAAACAAAGGGTCCGTGCAGTTACCGAATGTCCCTGTTGTTTCCAAGCATAAAAGTAAAGCTATATTTAAAATAATTTATCAAATTCAGTCAATTGTGGTATAAGTTGAAAGGTTTCAACAACTTTCAAATGATCATATGTATATTTTGGCAGCAAACAGATCAGTTTGGACATTGCTTCATTTACATGCATTTGATAATGACAATTTTGCACTATTACAATTTTGTTTTAATTTGGATTAAATAATTGCATTAATAATCATACATTTTGGTATCCATTCTTTAGCACTGGGTTTGCATAGCATTTGCTATATGAAAACTTGCCTTTTGGAAAACAATTATGTAGGAAAAATAAAACTTGTTCATGGTAACTGCACAGACATTTTTATAAATGTAGTGGATATTTTTTTATTTTTAGATACATTTGCAGTTGTTATTAAGCTCGCAAATTTTGGCACAAGATAGACAAAAGGATGTTTAATAACTTTGCCTGATAAAATTTTGAAATTTTTGATGTTGGATATTTCCGTTTTGTCCGTCTGAAATCTATGCATTTTTTGAAAAAGTCCCACATATGCAAATCACTCGATAATAGAATAACTACCCAAGCAATCTTCTTTGATATATCCAAAGCATTCGATAGAGTTTGGCACCGGGGCTTATTGCATAAACTCGAAGCCGCTGGAATTAATGGGCCATTATTAAACTGGTTTACAGACTACCTAACAGATCGAAAGCAAGCAGTTGTATTAAAAGGCAGTAAATCAACTTATCTTCCAGTAGTAGCGGGAGTTCCTCAAGGTTCAGTGCTTGGACCCTTGCTCTTCCTAATTTATGTAAACGACATTGTACGTGATATAGAATCTACGATTAAGCTTTTTGCTGACGACACTAGCATGTACTTGTCTTTAGCCAATCACAACATCCGTGCCGAAATTTTAAACTCAGATCTTGAAAAAATTGTAAATTGGGCAGAAACATGGAAGGTAGCATTTAACCATGCAAAAACTGAATTGGTGAACTTTTGTACACAAAGAACCCCTGATATCGCAGATCTAAACTTTGGCAATACCATCCTTGAAAGTTCCCAAAATCACAAACACTTAGGAATAATAATGTAGCCAAGTGCTAAACTGGCTACTAATTCGTTATAATGATTTTATGTCATTCCTGTCTTGTGTAAGTTAAATTTGATATGCTCAGACACCTGGAGGTCGTAAACTCGCTCAGTCGGCTGTGTCCACTAGGGAACGTAATATGTTTTCCTTTTACGTCAAGCCGCCCTCCCAGAGAGACGCCGGGGTACCTTGGGCCCCAGGTGGTCGTTATGCATCATGCCGCCAGCCTGTCTACCCGAGTTGGACTCGGCGTTTTGTCAAGTGGGTGTCATTTCTTTTGACAGGGTAGATCATAGAAGATGCCAGGTGGCTTGGAGGTTTTAGTCTCTTACCCCCCCCCCCCCCCTTTCCTTGTCTTTACTGACCAATGAGAATGGATGTCAGTTTTGTTAGCTAACTCTTGATTGGTGGCTTTTGACGCCACCCATCCCCATTTACATGATAGCATTCGAGATTTTGGAAGAGAACTGAGAACTATCTCGGAGAGAGAGGACGTACTCGTTTTGTACTTTGTTATCATGGAGACATACTGATGTAGATTGCATTGTACTATTGGTGTGGCCTCCCGGTCTTCGGGCTGGGAGCTGGATTGGTGAGGAGAAGAGAAGAATAGAAAATAAAGAGAAATGTGAATCGACAGACATAGTTTTCCAGAGTTTCATGTTGCATCAAGTGACTCGTCGGTCTGTGCCAGTGAACTCTTGTCTATCATTCTCTACATGTGAGTGAAAGTCCATTACGAGAGCAAGTGATGTTCGTTCAGTGCAAGACACTAAAGAGGCACCCACATGGTGTACTCCTGAACTTCGGGGTTTACTTCTACTAGGTGACTACATTCACCCAACTACTACATCAAGAGTCTACAATCAAATATTATCCTCTTCCTTCCACCCCATCACATTTGTAGAAAAGTGTTCGCTGGCATCCCTTTCGTTTTCCTCATGATTACCCCCTCCCCCTACTAAATAACCAAAAAACTGCACGGAGTGTACTCCAGCTGCAACATACAAAGGTAAACTCACTTTTCTTCTTCTAAATTTCCACGTTCCGCTCTTGGCGTCGCTGTCCAGCGTACTGCCTGGGGTTCCGTGGATGGTTTTCCCTTGGGGAACGCTGCGTCAGGGAGAGGGGTTCCACTGTGCATTTCAGTGGGGGTCCAGTATGGGGGAGATGTCCTCCCTCACGGTTCCTCCTCTGCATGTTGCAACTTCTGCCTTACTTGGCTGCCGTCCCAGCTGTTACCGTAGTCCCTGAGGTGTGTAGAGGCCCCGGATAAACACGGCCTAGTACGCTCGTGCTACCAGGCTGTTCGTGGGGGCGAACGAGAGGTGGCTGGGCAGAGAAACACCGAGGTGATCGCCAAGACGCCGGCAAAAGTTCATTCCTCCGGGTGGGCAGCTGGCCTGCACCTGAGACCAACCAGAGCGCCTCCACGGAGGACTGCCGCGCCCTGTCTGTCGCAATCAGAGTCAACTCAAAGGGACTGTCACTACCTGGGCGCTCCAGAATACCCAGCTTGCTTGGGAGTGATTGCGGTGCTAGCCTGCCTCTTCCCTTTCCCCTGTGTTGTTGCCACACATAATGAATTTCGCTTTAAAACTGGAAACCTTACCAATCACCACGCCCTGCCTCAGGGGACACGTACACTCTGTCTGATGAAGGGGGCTCTCAGAAACATAAATGCTAACTAAATATGGAAATCATTCCCACTACCATCCCCATGTCTCAAAGAAACCACTCTGCCTGTGTCATCATCCTGAGAATTTGCGATGGGGGAGGTCCTTGGGACTATACTATTACTATTTGGGGGAAAAGATGTCAGTCCCAGCCCCACTAACTAGACCTAACAGTAATCTACCCTGTCTTTCTCTGACACCTTGTTCACCACCTGTACCTGATCTGCCATGTTTGCCCTATGATCTTCTCATCCTGACAGTTGGGATGATGACAGCTCCCTGCTTAACAGGGGAAATCAGTGCACAGCGGCATAACTTCACACATCTATACCATCGATAAGCGTGTGGTTGGACTTGGAGCAACTTTTTGTCGCCACTCGGAATAATTATGCAGGCGTGTACTCAGGTACCTCTTCCCCGAATTAAGTTTGTAGGGGCACTCTCTTCTTATTCCATCCCATCGACCCTTGCCTCTTAACTCCCCTCCCTGTTAAATAAAAAGGACTGCAGGAAGGGGGGGGGGTATGGTGTCACCCTATCCCCAAATTGGTTCCCCTCCCCGTTTTGATATTAGGAAGACGGCTAGGTCTTTGGGAGAAGGAGTTTTTTTTTAGAGTTCACCCTTGTGTTACTCATGGATATGAACAAATAGTACACGTTAATGACCGGAAGGCAAATTATAAAACACAAGCGATCTCATTAAATAAATCCTGTATTCAATAGCATCCCCCACCGCCATGTGTCTGGGCACATGGACGGGCACAGAAAAGCTGTTATCCCGCCAGCAGGGGTGCGAATAACAGTGCTGTAATAAGTAACCTAGTAACATGTATAGACCAAGTACAAACAATCAACACTCTTGTATTGGGTAAACACCCATCAGGCTAGAATAGTGCCTCCCGCCAGAGCTGTGGTGTCATATTGTGAAATAATGTGGGTTTCGGACAGACTCGAATAACCTAACTGCATTCTATCTGCTATCAAAGCCATGGGATAGACAAAAATAAACCCATGGACGGGCACAGATAAGCTGTTATCCCGCCAGTGATAGTGGGAATCACAGAACAGTAATCACCTAAATTTTGAAAGAAAAATTTGCCGTACACACGCCTCTGTCCCGAGTTTGACCCACAACAGCGGTGTGGTGGTTGTCAGCCTCCCAACAAAAACTATTTTGAAAAAATGGGCTGCCTATTGACTTACAAAAAATCATATCCTATATATATACCTGTCGACCACTAAAGCCATGGGGAAGAAAAAAAAACCCATGGACGGGCACAGAGAAGCTGTTGACCCGCCAGTGTGGCCAGTATATAGTGCAGTTAGTCACTAGTAACAAATTTATAAACACAATGTTCAATGCCTATACCCAGTAACATATAACAGTGCAAAAAAAATATATACGAGTAGTGGTCACCCTAACAGAAATTTGAAAAAATCAAAATGAGATTCCGAAATGATAAAACAGAACCCATATAACTTTGCTCATGTTCTTAATACTGTATACACAAAAGGGGCGTCCTCGTCACAACATTTCAACCTTTACATTATTTAAAAATCATGCATGGTTGTAGTGTCCGGTCGCCATCTTAAATTTTCGCTCTTTGTGTATACTCTATGGGGGCAAAAATATGAACAACAAAAAACCAAAGCACCGCCAAAAGCCGGGGTGACCCGGTGCTGTTGTAGCAGGAACAAAATAGACAAGACGGACACACATGTATGCTGAAACATACGACAAAAACTGACGACCGACACGCCCACCCAGATAGTTATTCGTGTCAGGGACAACCAATGTCCGTTAGGGCATTCCCTCCCGCAGAAACTCAGCAACAAAAATAACACAGCTACACTGACGCCGGCGCAGGTTCGTAATACGAACTTCTGACACCATTGTGGTGAAAGCCGAGCTTTACATGGATAACAATACGGTTGACAGGACGGTATGCACGAAACACATAACACTGAATGTAAACACGCACTGCGGCCGGGGTATACCCAGCCGCCTTGCGCTTGCTACATTAGCTAAACATAACGCTGAGCTCCCCGGGGGAAGCTAAGCTCAATGCCTCTAACCGTTAAAGGCCGAAACACGGACGTCTTCAGTGTTGAAGACGGACGTTGATACGATGTTGTCTGGTCTGTGTCTAAGTCAAATCTGCGTCTCTCACCCGCCACTGCGTGGCTCAACACTTCCGGTACAGGGGGAATCTAATGGAGTCGTCTCCCTTAGCATAACAGGGAAATCGACATTCACCACAACAGTGTCCGTTTATTATCAACTGATTCCGTGGCCGAACGGTTCTCTCGTTCGCCTGATGCGTGATTGAGTCGGGTTCAAATCTCCATCTGTCCGAAACTTTTTTTTTTTACTCTTTGGCATTTGTTTATTTTTGTTTATTTTCTTAATGTGCAAAAGAGTACGTTATAATAGCAAAATTGATTTTAAAAAAATAATTTTAGGCTGGAATGTTTTTTTGTGTAAATCTTTGGTAAACATGATATTAGTTTATTGATAAAGTTTGTTAACTTAAACATGTAAACATTTGATTAAAAAAATTAAATTAATAACCATGAAGAAGGATGCTTCCCGCTTAAAAAAAACAAAGGTGAGAGAGAAAAAAAAACTAAAATGCGGTAGCAGCCACCTGCATGCAACTGAGATTAAAAACAAAAAAATAAAAAATAAATAAAAAGGGTCTCCCCGTGTTTTTATTTCATTCAGTTTGTTTGGGTAGTTGCTATTGACTTTGAAACTGACACGCTGGCTAAAAAGCTGCAACATTGTGTCCTTCCAAGTCAAACTGTCGTTTAACTACCGCCCATTATTCATTTTTACTGCCCAGTAATTATTTATTTTCCCCCGGTATTCATGTGTGTCTAGCGGAAGGTCAGCAGCTACCAGTTGGTTATTTTTAGAATTGAAGATTCCCGATGCTTGCTCTTCTCTGCGCACGCGTTACCGGCGTTTTCGCCGGCGTGTCAGTTTCAAAGTCAATAGCAACAACCCAAACAAACTGAATGAAATAAAAACACGGTGAGATTTTATTTTTATTTTTTTTATAAACCTCAGTTGCATGCAGGTGTACATGGTATAGTACCTAGTAAACGCCCACCCCCCAGTTTCGACCAGTGGACTGGTAGACAAGGAATAATAATAATAATAATAATAATAATAATAATAATAATAATAATAATTGTCAGTAAGTACTGGTGTCACATGACTGATGTGAACCAGTTGATTGGCTAATGGCGATGCGCTAAAACTGTTAGCGCACTCTTGGAGTGCGCTAACTTTTCCACAGAGCGTATTCTTACGCCCTTTACCTAAGCAAGACTGTGCTCTCATCCTCAGAATTAATTACTGACATGTAGCTTATATTCTCCACAATACCAAATGACCATAAATTCCCTACTTCTCAATTAAAGCAGAAGTGGTTTTTTTTCTGACAGATTGCATGTGCCTGTGCCACAGTGCGGCTGCCACTGATCTAAAAATAGAAGCCGCTGGGTTTCATCTAATTCTCGCCGACTTGCATAGATTCTTCTCATCGTGTTAGTGGCATGTAGCTTATCATCCACATTACCAAATGATGAGTTAATATAAAATTCCCACCCGCTAGCAGAAAACACAAGTGTTATTCCGATAACGTACCAGCTAGACCAGTTTGGAAGACTGACTCGATCGACTCTGTCATACGTAGCCGCACTGACTACACTGAAATACGACTGCATCAGTTCAGTAAATGAATGGTTTCCGAATTATTATTTCAAGGCAAGAACAATCGTAATCGAAAACGTGTAGGGTTCAGAACGTTCTTACCATTATAAGACTTATTACCAGCGTGCCTCGTGCGTGCAGACTCAGTCAGTCCAGACTGCATGCAGTGGTTTGATTGCCCTAGCAGACGACATAAACCCCGCTCAGCAAATTAACATGTTGGGCAAATGTGAACGAAAAAACGATGGGGATATAATACGTGTAGGGTTCAGAGCATTCTTACCGTTCATATTTAGTATCAGACTCCCCGATGAATGAAGATACAACACGAAAATATGCCACATTTGTTTTGAAAATGTGCGAACCGTCGAGTCCCGCGGCTTCGAGTCAATTCAAGGGGAGTCACTCCGCACAGTCAATCCGTCGAAGCTCGACTGGAGGTTTCGAATCGCAAATAATGAAGAGCACAGCCCTTTCTCCGAGTTCAAATGAGGTCTCTCTGAAAGATCATCACTGTTCAGATTAACGCTACACTGGAATTTACCTACAGAAATTAAAATGCGTGTGACGAAAGCACGACACACTTGAGACACCCCACACAAAAGTAGATCTTTACTGTACACGACCTGACCACACAGTTATGCCTATTCAAATGCGCGTTGCAAAATGTGCGCTTGGAATCTTCTTTTTTCTATGGCGGTACTGACAATATCGTTATTGAAACAATCCCAGTGCACTAAGGGATTTATAGAGCAAATCTCGAAAATAATTATTGAACTCAGCGCTATGCGCTTCGTTCAATAATGAATTTTCTCGATTTGCTCTATAAATCCCTTAGTGCACTGGGATGTCTCAATAACTTAAATAATAATAATAATAAATGAGCATTTATATAGCGCAACATCATAACTTTACAAGTATGCTCTTTGCGCTTGACACATTTAAAATTAAAACACAGTTATACAAGCATTTACATCTACATTCATAGTCAACAACGACACCATCAAACATACATTACAAAAGATTCTTCCACTAACTAATTAATAAACACATGAATAAAATAGGTAGTAAAAAACAAGGAAATACCAGCTGAATACCCTTACTCAAACAGAACATGTTATCAACAATGCTGAAAACAGTCCTAGATGTTTATATACATTATCACTAAAACAACAAATACACTACATGTAGCCTACTGATGGACTGAGAAAACAAAATCAGGGGTTGTATTTCTTGAAGAGGTGCGTTTTAAGTGCTCGTTTGAATGCTTGGGGTGACTGAGAGTGGCGGATGTGAAAGGGGAGAGAATTCCATTGTGTGGGTGCGCAGAAAGTAAAAGTGCGTTGTCCGTATGTTTTGGTTTTGGTGTGTGGAATGGTAAGGATGCGACGGTCAGAAGAGGCACGGAGTTGTCTTGCTGGAGAATAGACGGTGAGGAGTTCAGAGAAGTAAGCAGGAGACGAGCCAGAAAAGAAGTTAAAGCAGAGGGTGGACAGTTTGTAGTCAATGCGGGCTTGAATAGGTAACCAGTGCAGTGTGTGAAGAAGTGGTGTTGCGTGATCTCGTTTTCGTGCTTTGAGAATGAGGCGTGCTGCCGAGTTTTGGACTTTTTGTAGTTTATGCAGGAGGTACAGGGGACAGCCAGAGAGAAGAGAGTTGCAGTAGTCAAGTTTAGAAAGAACAAAGGCACAGACAAGAGTGTTAGTTGTTTGAGAGGAGAGTGTGTGGCGAATGGTGCTGATCTTACGAAGCTCAAAATAAGCTGCTCTACAGACTAAAGATATATGTTTGTTAAGGGTCATGTCAGATGAAAGGGTGAATCCAAGGTTTCTAGCTGATGGTGAGAAAAGAATGTCGGTATTGCCTATTTGAACAGAAACAGGTTGGGGAGAGGGAAATGTAGTGTTCTTCTTTTTGCACAGTAAGACTTCAGTCTTATCATCATTCAGCTTGAGTTTGTTATCGACCATCCAAGATTTAACATCAGTGATGCATGTCTGAATGGTCTGGATGGCGGAATGTGTCTCTGCAGGGGGACTGGGTTTATACAGCTGGGTGTCATCAGCAAAAGACTGATTTAAAACAGAATGGTTTTGAATCAGTGTGGAGAGGGGCTTAGTGTACATGATGAAAAGGATGGGACCGAGTACTGAACCTTGAGGAACGCCGAAAGAAAGTGGGGCTGGAGCAGACATCTGGCCATCGACAAGCACAGCCTGAGTCCTGCCAATGAGATAGGACTCAAGCCATGCTAGCGGTGGACCGGATATGCCGTACAGAGTCTGAAGTCTATGGAGAAGCGTGACATGGTCAATCGTGTCGAACGCTGCAGAAAGGTCAAGTAGGGTAAGCACTGACACATCACCACCATCCAGAGCAGACAGAATGTCACTGATTACTTTAAGTAGGGCTGTTTCAGTACAGTGAGAAGGGCGATAAGCAGACTGAGATTATTCAGTCTGCTGTTATTGTTGTTTTTCAATTGTTTCCTTTCCTCAGACATGCTTCGGGGATTGGACAGAAAAAGGTTTCTGGAGTGGCTAAAGAATCGCAATACATTTTTGACTGGGAGGAAAAAGAAGAAACGAAAGCTTCATCTTTGGTTTGAACATAAGTTTATTTCAACAAATGTTACAATCATGACATGTATACAAAAGACACAGGTAACAGCAACAAGCTAGAAGCTTATAGTGGTGTTCCTGCATGGATATTGTAACGTAAGGCGGTAACGGCTGAACAAATTGGAAATCCAAAGCATCATCATTATAATCATCCTCATCTCATTAATCATCCAAAATTATAATAACACAATAAACGTTGCATAATCATTATAGAGAAACTGACAATAAGAGGAAGGAAGGAGGGGAAGAAAATGAATAAAAAGAAGAGGGATGGGTAGGAGTTGTGCAGAAATTAAAGTTGTCCGGCTTGTGGAGCATTGATTCTGGTTTGCCCAAAGCGGCCTGAACGTTCAATGAACGAGTGTACTCTGGAAAAAATGTTCCTGTTCAAATCTAGAGAATACTGTCTGTCTCCATTTAGAAGGTGGGGGAGGTGAATACTGTGGTTAGGGAGGGTATGTATGGTTTCTTGACGTGCTTCGCGATAATTTGGACAATCTAATAGGAAGTGTGTTACGGTTTCGGACGGAAACCCGCAGTCACAAGATGCATCTGTAGCAACGTGTCGTCTCACTAGATCGTTATTAAGATCACTTATATATAGCCTGAGCTTACAGTGAATTGTTTGTGATATGCGATCTCCAGAATACCAATAACACGGCGGATTTAAATCGTTTTTGACAAAAAGTGCTTGAGGGACTTACTAAGTTTTATGTAGTCTGGTAAAGAATTCCAGAGTTGTGTTGTAGATGGGAGAAATGAGTTTTTGTAAACGATGGAACTTTCCTATCTAAAGGTCTGCGCTGGCGATATGTATTATTAGTTGATATTAATGGTGGCAATATCGCAAGTAAGTAGTTTGGCACCTTACGGTCAATTTTTGACGTTTACGCCTCTCTTAAAGTGAAATAAAGCCTGACTCGTCGTACAGTTGTTGATGGCTTGTACCGCGGGCTGCTCCAACAATGGTCTTCATCTTCAAAGCTTCATCTTTGGCGGGAAGTGATGTCTGAAGAGGTTGATTTTGTGTGTTAGTGTTAGTTTGTGTGTGTGTGTGTGTGTGTGTGTGTGTGTGTGTGTGTGTGTGTGTGTGTGTGTGTGTGTGTGAGAGAGAGAGAGAGAGAGAGAGAGAGAGAGAGAGGAGGGGGAGTTTTGTGCAATAACGCATCCTTTGAACACTTCTATGACAAATGACCAAAATATCGTTTTTCTAGCTAAGGACCCGCTCCTGCCAAGGGTCCTAGTTAACGCCCACCCCCCACTTTTGGGCAAAACTGGTACATAGGGTGGGTGGGCGTATACAAGGTAGTTAACGGTAATATCATGTTAACCATCAATTTTAAAAAAAACCTCATTCTCGCCTAAAATTAATTTTTTAAATCAAATTTGATATTACAACGTACTCTTTTGCACACGAAGAAAATAAACAAAAACAAACAAATGACAAAGAGTAAAAAAAAGAAAAAAAAGTAAGGCGATTCGAACTCGACTCAATCGCGCATCAGGCGAATTCGATAACCGTTCGGCTACGGAATCAGACACCAATCTCTCGCCACTGTAATGCATTAAACAAGACGCACGCACGCTTTCGCAACACGCCGTTGTGATCGAGCATCGGTTGAAATCTTTCGCGAGCAGAAGCTCGTATTTGACCGCAATGCATCGGTGCTTAAATGACACCAATGTGTGTCCATGAGGGACATAAATCTACGAACAATATTTGAACAAGATTTATTCAAACTTGACGGTTTTAATGGACAGTGTTGGTGAAGTTACTGACAGGTAGCGACTTTACAGGAGGGGGGTGGGTCCTCTAACTTTACAGCTCGGAGACAACCCGGTAAGGACTTACCGGTGTTTCATAAATAACACTTAGCAGTTGGCGGACTTATTGAGTTTTACAGGCCAGTATATGAGTTGCAGCTTTTTCAAGAATAAATCTTGTTCAAATATTGTTTGTAGAGAGGAGCAAGCATGAGGAATCTCCTATTCTAAAAATAACCAATTCTGGTAGCTGCCGACCTTCCGCCAGACACACATTAATACCGGGGGAAAATAAATAATTACTGGGCAGTAAAAATAAATACCGGGCGGTAGTTAAACGACAGTTTGACTTTAAAGGACACAATATTGCAGCTTTTTCAAGAATACGAGCCCTGGCTAAAAATAGCCGCAGGTCTGAGTCTCCACCGTGTAACCTGTCTGAAAGAAGGTCGCTGGACGCAGGCGAGAGTCTGGTAGTCTGCACTGCAACAAAGCGCCTTGCTAAGCTGCTGTCAGCGCGTCGCGTGCATGCATGGTGCTCTTGCTCTCTGCACGCACGCCTGCACAGAAAGCTTTGTTAATTAGCAGCGCCGATGGCCCCCAAGCGTTTGCTGGCCGCAATAAGTGCGCCCCGTACCGATTTGTACATCGAGTAGCTGCCCTGTTGAGACAAATGTACGCCGTCGGCCGCAAACAAGCCTCTTTTCACCTCCTGAAATTGAAACTTGTCATGGCAACATCGTAACGTAATGCAAGTCAGCACTGTGTTCCACCAGCCTGGCGTTAATATCTTGAGCCCAGGCGTGATAGCGTTGCTTTATTGTGGCCGATAAGCCCCGCGATCCTCTGTAATCGGCGGTTGGCATGAAGCGAGGCAGAATGCCGCAAACCACAACTTTTTTTTTAACTTTGTAAACTCCATGACGGAGGCAAGCAAATGCCAGCATCGTCAAGGCAAACTCATCAGCATCCATAGTTTCTGAAAACCTGAAATCATTTCCCCCAAGTTGCAAGATCACTACATCAGGTCCAGTGCGAAAAATCTTTTGTAGGTAGTTGGATCCGGCGCCATCTTTCCCCACCAATTGCTGGAGGCGTAAGCCTCCCCTGCCGACAATGTTAACATACATTTGGCTATCAAGTTTGAAATCGGGACGCATGCGAGGATCGCATCCCGACTCAATGCATTCCCGCAACGTCTGCAAATGGAATGACCAAAACCCAATGCTTGTAACATCGTAAAAAACCGACACGGAAATAAAAATGTTCACCAAATACAAAAACTTGACCTTTCAGCTTGCTGGAATCTTGCGTTGTGACGCTAGTCTCTGGTGACGCTAAGCTAAGCTCTGTGCGGGGCACTGTCCGCCGCATCGGTCAGTTCCAGCGGTCCGCTACGAGCCAATCAAAGAAAGGCGCATGCAATCACACACACTCCCCAGCGAGATAGTTCTTTTTAAATAGAGTCGGGAAATTTAAGTTTAATCATAATTTTCATATATTTGATTTTCAGAGCTGGTTTTTAATCCAAATATGACATATTTATATGTTTTTGGAATCAGAAAATATGGAAGAATAAGGTGAAATTATGTCTGGATCGTTTTATACAAAAATTATCTTAATTACAATTTTTGATGACCAAACTCATTGCGGTCAAATACGAGATTCTGCTCGCGAAAGATTTCAACCGATGCTCGATTATAACGGTGTGTTGCGAAAGCGTGCTAGCGTCTTGTTACAGTGGCGAGAATTTGTTGTCTGATTCCGTAGCCGAACGGTTATCGAATTCGCCTGGGGTGCGTTGCATAGGCAGAGCGCCACAGAACGTTTGCGAACGTTTTCTAGGCAACGCATAGTTTTGTTGTGGCGCTCGCGAGCGTTAGCAAGCGCTCGGTACGAATACCATTGTCTGGGGTCACTGAAGCGTAACAATGGCGACCGCTCGCCGAGAATGGTCTAGGCAACGGGTGTTTGCGGGGAGCATTCTGTAACGTACCTGAGAGGTGGCACGCCAGAAACTATTGCACTGTACTGAGATTGCCGGTTGACTCTTTTATATTTGAACGTTTGCATCATGTATTTCTGAATTTGACATTATCGAAGAAATATTATTTATTAACAGAAAGTCAAGTACAAAGTGTCAGACTCAAAATATATGATGCAAACGTTCAAAGATAAGAGTGCCGCCCCTGTGTTTGTGTGTGATTTACAACCCAAACCAATCTCGATTTGTTCAAAGTCAAAAGCAAAGTCACGTATGAAAAGACGTGTGCCAAAATAACATCGACCCCAAACACACGCAGTTCGGTTTAGATCCAGTCATAGCTGCACCCACATTGAACCGAACGTGAGCCATCGCACACACAGAGTAGGACAGGCGTAGAAGGGAGAATGAGTGGAGAAAGAGGTGTGCGTGGAGCTGAGACAGGATTACACGTTTCTATTATTTTTGTTTCTCCGGAGAAAGGCACCAGCCAATCAGCGCTTTTGGGGTGTCCTTCCGTTTCATTCTCTTATCATCATTCAGCTTAAGTTTGTTATCGATCATCCAAGATGTAACATCAGTGATGCATGTCTGAATGGTCTGGATGGCGGAATGTGTCTCTGCAGGGGGACTGGGTTTATACAGTTGGGTGTAATCAGCAAAAGACTGATTTAAGACAGAATGGTTTTGAATCAGTGTGGAGAGGGGCGTAGTGTACATGATGAAAAGGATGGGACCGAGTACTGAACCTTGAGGAACGCCGAAAGAAAGTGGGGCTGGAGCAGACATCTGGCCATCGACAAGCACAGCCTGAGTCCTGCCAATGAGATAGGACTCGAGCCATGCCAGCGGTGGACCGGAGATGCCGTACAGAGTCTGAAGTCTATGGAGAAGCGTGACATGATCAATCGTGTCGAACGCTGCAGAAAGGTCAAGTAGGGTAAGCACTGACACATCACCACCATCCAGAGCAGACAGAATGTCACTGATTACTTTAAGTAGGGCTGTCTCAGTACAATGAGAAGGGCGATAAGCGGACTGAGAGTGCGAGATCAAATCATGGGTGTTCAAATATGACAACAGCTGCTTCAAAACTACCTTTTCAAAAACTTTGGACAAGAATGATAAATTAGATACAGGACGATAGTTTTTCAAAATATTGACATCAAGACTAGGTTTTTTGAGAAGTGGTTTGACAAGTGCAGTTTTGAACAATGATGGAAAAACACCAGATAACAGGCTATCATTGACAATTTGAGTAAGAGTTGGCAACAACACATCAAGATTCTCAAAAAGCAGTGGTGTGGGTATGGCATCAAGTGCAATGGGTTGAGAAGCTGTTCTGTTTCGGTACTACTTTTGCGACTGAAAAGTTTCGAACGTTCTATACGTACGAAGTATACATCTCTGGAGCAAACAATACAAACATACCGCAATTAAATTAACAACTACAGGCCTGAACACATGAATCTCCATATAAAATCCATGAGTTCGGTTGTTTTCTGAATCTAGATCTGCCGTGCACAAACGTTCGTCACAAGCAAATTACCAAGGCAAGTAACTCATACTTTGTCTAGCGACAAGAGTAGTTCCCCTTCTTTTCACTCAGTTTCTTCGACAACACTGACTGCAATCCGACGGTCAGTTTTCAACAATATTTCATTTTATAAACAGATCACACGCAACCAAATGCACACATCTCATCAATTTAAACAACATAAAGCGGTTTCATACACTATTTTCCCCAGAAAACTGAACTTCATACAGTAATTAACGTTGGAACACGGGTGCAAAAGTTCGTCTGCTAGTCCCATTTGACGAAAGGACATTATCCTAAGCGATACTAAAACATAAACAGAACACACAATAATCTGCCTTTACCGCCACAGCAGAATAACAGCATATCTGTGTACTTGAATTTAGTCCAAAACAGGGAAACTGACAAGAAGTGTTAACAGAATGGAATGATTTGCACGGAACTATACAACCGCGCATTAATCGATCGCCTGCGCAGGTTGACTGGTTGAGTGATTCGGATTCGATCACACTTTCGCACAAAAACTCCTGTTTTCTTTGAATAACTGAAGAAAGGAGGAATAAAGAGGTTACACACCTCGTCTCAGTGATTATTAAAGATAATGGTCTCATGATCCGCCAATGTAACCTCTACTTACAAGGCGAGTCGTAAGATGGGGCACAGTAACAGGACTAATGAATACAACATGCGAAAGACAAGGTCTTACAAGGTGAGTCGTAAATTGTGGGGTCTTAACAGGAGGGGTCCGCTGTATTTTGCTATGTTAAACATGTTCACCATCAAAACAGTGTTTCGTTGCAGGTTAGGGGGATTCTGTGTGCAACAGCTTTCGTTGGTGTTTGTCTGGTCTTCCTCCACACCAACATCTTGACAATCGTGCCCTCCAGCAACCACGATAATGTCAAGACAGAGAATCGTGTGAAGACTTCAGTCCCAGGACCTGTGAATTCTACTCTGCCTGGGATACGTGTAGCACACGAGCGAGTAGATATAAGTGAAAAGTTGCCGCCAAGAAGTAATGCTTCCGTTGACAATGCCGGCGAATCTAGACAGAAACGGCGCACAATTCTGTATGCTTGCAGGTAGGTTATGAACCTCTCTCTCTGTCTCTCTGTCTCTCTGTCTCTCTGTCTCTCTCTCTCTCCCTCCCTCCCTCCCTTCCTCACTCCCTCACCTCCTCTCTCTCTCTCTCTCTCTCTCTCTCTCTCTCTCTCTCTCTCTCTCTCTCTCTCTCTCTCTCTCTCTCTCTCTCTCTCTCTCTCTCTCTCTCTCTCAGTCGTCTTTCTATCTTTATCTCAAAAGGTTTTTTCAACGCCACAATATTTCTTCAATTTTGTATTCGGAATAAGAGTCTCATCCAACTAAAGGTCAAGCCAAACAATCACAGCCGTGTCACAGGTGACAGTTACGAAATATTCTACAACGCACAGAACGTAGTTGTGTTCTTGAGTTTAGGTATAACATTGAAGCGTTATCATGTAGACATTTACATTTTATTAAAAAGGTAAGACTTGATCAAAACAAATGTTTGCCTATTAATCATGTTTATGTCGTGCCGAATTCACGTAATTGCCGAATTCGCGAAATCGACAACATTTTAGCCCATTTCACGTAATCGGCAAAACGCTGCCCATTACGCGAAATCGGCAACGTTTTGCCGAAAACGCGCAAAGGCTTGTAAAATGTGCCGATTTTGCGAAATCGGCAGCCCGTTTTGGGCTTTATAGTTCTCAAATGCCTGGGATATCATCACACTTAGACAGCTAGATACTCGAATGGATACATGTTGCAATAATCGATAAGTTATGGCAAGTTATGTCAAAAAGTGTAGTTTTTGTGCATTACCGGAGTTATGCTCGACACAGACCAACATTATTATTATTATTATTATTATTATTATTATTATTATTATTATTATTATTATTATTATTATTATTATTATTATTGTTGAATTGTTTCTTGTATTGTTTTTGCTCTCCCTCACCCCTCAACTCCCTTTTCTGTACATAGTCTGATTTCTTTTTGTTTTAGTTCCTTTTATTTGGTGTTGAATGAAATGTGTTTTTATTGTGTTTTTTAATTTTCCATGTACCCTCACGGGGTTTTATTGGAATAAATAAAACTTGAAACTTGAAACTTGACCATGAAAAAACAAAATAGGGAGGTCAAGTAATGTTAATGTAATGTTCTGGTGACAAAAAAAGTAACAGACTGGCTGTCATTTTTGCGAAATTGACACATTTTAGGAGCCTTTACGCATTTTCGGCAAAACGCTCCCGATTACGCGAAATGGGCAAAAATGTTGCCTATTCCGCGAATTCGGCAATTCCGAGTTGTTCTAACCACTGGTTCAAACTAAAAACATTTCAATGTTTGAAAGACCAATATGTACAGATGTGGTTTTCCGATTTAAATTCCAGTGAGATGTTTTATAATTATCGGCTTTACAAACAGACATTTATGTTCGAAAATTATTTAAGAGTACTCCCACACAATTTGAGAATAATATTTTTGCGCTTTAGAACGCTAAACCACAAGCTGCCAATTCAGACAGGAAGATTTATAAATATAATACCGAAGGAAAGAGTGTGTACAAAAGGCAATAATGGCGATATTGGTGACGAATTCCACTATGTGTTTAACTGCAGCTTCTTTAACGAATTAAGAAAAAAATGTATCCCACTCAAATATCACAAAAATCCAAATGTAATAACAGTTCAACTTTTATTTTCAACAACAAATAAAAAAAATATTGTTAAATTTAATTCACTTGATAAAAGGTATTTCAAAAGAATTTTAAACAGGTGTTGAAAGGGGAGGAAAAAAATAATGATATAGACAGCTGATTGCAGGGTTCTTTATTCCCACGTAATGTTACGTAGGAATGAACGAGAAGGATTATTTTGGAGATTTGATTTCCACATTGTAAAACAAGTTATTTTATATTTTATTTTTTTCAACGGAACTAGTTTATGTGTATATGACCACCAGGCATTACACGTAATGCCTAAAATTTGACTCTCAAAATTACGCTTATTGTCTGAATTGCTTCAGGCAATACACATTACCTCTTGGATGACGGTGAGAACATTTTTTAAAGACAAAGTGTTGACATTTCATGGTGTGAATATAGTAACTGACATTCAATCAAGTGAGCTTTGAAATGAATGTACATTTTATTTTGCGATTATGAGTGATGGTTCGCAATGCAAAATAATATATTTCTGACATAGTGTTTACCACAGTTTGAATTTCACGTAAGTGTGAGTGCATGTCACAATGGAAAGCCTAGGTCCAATATTTCCAGTCGAGTTTTCACCAGTTGCTTATTCGTCACCATGGAGGATAATGAAAAAGACCAAATGTCACACGCTTTCAATCTTTGCCACTACTAAAGCAAACGTGTGCAAGATTGTATGTTATCCTACATAGGGCTTACGTGAGAGAGACAAATCACACGTGTGTATATCATGTAAATGAGGTCATGTCAAGCAAGTCTGGCAGGGACCTGTTTTTCCACTGCTCATGGTGCCTAAGTCACCGAGACAAACGTCATTACAAAATTTGCGCTCGCTAATTACCCTCCATGAATCTTCAGAACTAACACGTCACGCCACACTTTCAGAGTGACGTTTCTTTGCTTTGACGTAATAAATTGCACGAGGCTTTAGAAGAGATCGAAGTTCCAAAACAAGCGTCTTCAATTTAGCTGCCTCGACTGCAGGACATTTTCAGTAAAATACACGTAAGTACAGTATGTAGGATAAACAGAATACTACATGGCTTGCTGTGTCGTACCAGATTTACACTCGTTGCTTTTTCAAATAGTAAACAGCTCGCTTTCGCTCGCAGTTCAATATTTAAAAAAACAACTCGCTCGCAGTTCAATATTTAAAAAAACAACTCGTGTAAATCTGGTACGACACAGCAAGCCATATAGTATTCTCTATTTACACGCTTTGGGAGCATGGCAAGAACGGATTCAAACTCGAAATCGTCCCTCCAAAAGCCAAAAAATTAACACACGACTTTTATTTCTCCTGCTGTTATCGTTTCTTCTCTTTACACATTCTTCAACGCTCAGAATACTGAAAACGGCATCCCAGACGACAGACCTGTACTTACTGTTTCCATACGCGAATTTAGCTGCCCTTGGAAAGTGGCTAGCTCAGGAGGCCTGTTAGTCTGAAACTAGAAGGACAGAGTTCTGAACATAGATGACAAAGATCCCGGAATGAACAAACATTTCGCGGATGCAGACACAGAAAGACATCATGAAGAATGCGATGCTTCAAAAGATACAGACTGTGACTATGACTGTGACGTCATTCACATATACCGAGACGTCATTCATAGTTGTTCGGTCACTTCCGTCAAAAAGTAGATCTCTCGACAATGGCTGCTCCTGTGTTTAGGTTTGTCAAGCTTGAGTACGCAAAACGTGTTTGTTCTCTCCTCTGTTGAAGCTGTGAGACATAAATGCTATTCCGACTTGGTCGTGTGACAGAGTTTTCTTCCATACTCGATTAGCTGATGTCTAACTCAGCCTGACGGAATAGCAGGTAATGTATCGATTGGACATTGGATTTCCCTTCTTTGAGCCATGTGACGTCAGAGGCCTACAAAACTTCATATTATTTTGGGCGTTTCAGGTTAACCGAAACTTCAAAGGAACTACTTACTTCATATTTGGGACACGCAGATTAACCCACAGATCAAAACACACGTCTGCAAAACTGTAAAAATGAAGCGATTTGCAGATCTATCTCGGGAAGAAATTGAAAACAAAAGACGACTTTTAACTCCGATCGAATACCAACACACTTCAGCTGAACAAAACATGAACATGGGAGACACCCTCCCATCAGCATATTGCAGGCAACACACAACTCCAAGTTCACTCAGCTCTGTCGAACACACAGCCACCGGCCGAGTCGATGTGCGCGGGGCAAGTAGTTTCGACATGTCCTTTGAAGATATGCATTTCTTCCTCAGTGCAGAAAATGAACCTGACATGCCACCATCCACGACAATGCAAGTTCTGCCTACTTTCCACAACTGTACCATAAACAACTTGAACATCACAATAACAAAATTGCCTTCCAGAAAACAACAGTCACGTCATGAGTATCATCTCTTGGGAAAGTAAGTGATGTGTGGTGTTTGTCAAAAACAGATTTGAGTGTTGGTATTCAGCTCCACGTCTATTGTGAAACAATACTGAAACCGGGTTATCTCCAATGCTGTGTCTGATAGAGTAATAGACCTTTTTCACTTAAATTTTGGCGCATGCGCTGTGAAGTTTATTGTCAGATCTACCGGAACTAAGGGGCAAAAGGAAAAATCGACAACGAGGCTTGGTGCAAAGTAAAGTGCGGAGACGACGAGGCAAACTGTTGTGTTTAGAACTGCAAGTGCAACAGTGGAATGAAGAAAGAGAAATACGGTGAACAGATTTTGTCATTGTATGGCTTTCCGATGGGTGCAAGTGCGAAGGCGTAACAGCGAAGGACGCGATGGGTGTAAGCAATCCGACGACAGGGGTTTGTCGTGCCATTGAAAACAGAAAAGTCTGCTCGCGTCACTTCGTGTCTGGCAATGGCACGGCTTTCAACGATGCCAACTCCGTTGACTTCGTACCCACCCTTAATCTTGGATTTGAGAGAACATCAAGAACAAGTGACTCTAGCAGAAGGACAAGGTACTGGTCGGAGACGTGACTTTGTCCGCTGAAGACCGACGACAAGCAAGCGGTTTTGCTTCCACCCCCCCAGTGTCAACGCTGAAAATATCATCGGATCTGGAAGAGACTCGATCAGAGCCAAGTAAGCTTTGTTTGTTTTTATCAATTTATGATCTGCTGACTTCAAATTGTCTTCCTACATCAGTGTATAAGAAATTTAAAATGAATCGGCAGCCCAAAACGGATGCATAGGAAGGGTCACGAAACAAAAGCAAGATTTTAGAAAACAAACAAACAAGATCTCGACAAGCCGCGTGCATTCAATCAACCGACTCTTGAATCGAGAAGATTAAGGAGGTTACTTGATACAAGTTCAAGTTCAAGTTCAAGTTTTATTAGTCCATAACCCATGGGGGCATTTTGAACAATAAATACAATCAATACAATCATGATATATGCTAATATAATAAATAAATAAAATAATAAAAAAAATTAAAAAATTATGAAAAACTGTTACAAATTCTATTAATAAAGTCCAAAATATTCTTTAGCAATTTCTTTTTCTTAGTAGCAAACAACTTTTTAAATTTAAGTGCATTAGGTTTTTTCCAATAGTAAGGTGGTAACAACTCAGCTCTTGCTTCTTTGAAAAAATCACAGACAAATAAATAATGGAATTCATCACCTATGTCATGCGATACACATTTGGTGCAAGTTCTTTCTGACCTCGGGATGTTAAGATAACGTTCTTTCTGTACAGGCAAATTGTTGTTTAATGTTCTAAACTTCATCATTGAAACACATTGCTGATATGGCAGGGTTGTGACGTAGTCTTCACATGCAAAAATATCTTTGAACATTCGATAATTCCAAATTATATTTTTTGTTCCAATTTCTGTAAACCATTTATGGATATACTGGTCATATAAGCTTCTTTTTACTTTCTTTTTAAACCATGTGCTTGAGTATTGAATATTTTCTTGAGAAGTCCAAAGGCCAGAGAGACCAATTTCATTTAAGGATTTTTCAATGAAACATAAGTACTTGGATTCAATCATCTTGTTGATATACAATTTATAAGTAAAGCAATACACAATACTTGAAAATTTATTTTTATGAATAGGACTAATCAGTTTATACCAATAGCAAAGCATTCTACATTTCATATTAACATCTAGTGGATATCTTCCAAGTTCACCAAATATCATAGCATTTGGAGTTGGTTTTTTTAGTTTGAAAACAATTTTATAAAAACGCAATTGAAGTTTAGTAGCAAGTTCACAGGAACCAAAACCCCATACTTCACATCCATACAATAAAATTGGAGCAATCATTTTATCGAACAGGTCAACTTGTATGTCCACAGGCAGTGACAATTGTCTACAAGTGCGCAAAAGAACAAACATTGCCCTTGAGGCACGATCATATAGATTCTTCTGTGCGACTGAAAATGTATTATTATGATTAATCTTAAGGCCCAAGTACATTACATCAAACACTACTTCGATTAAATTGCCATTGTACGTAAACAGTGGTTTATTTCTAATTTTACCTCTGGAAAAAAAACTATAACTTTCGTTTTGTTTACATTAATATTTAGACGCCATTTTAAACAGTATTCGTGCATTTTGTTTAAACATTCTTGCAGGTTTTTTTCAGACTCTGAGCAGATCACAGTATCATCCGCATACAGTAATAAAAACATTTGAAACAAAGCATTTACATCAGTATCATCCATTCCAGCCACAATAGCCTCTCTTGACATAGATTGTAAACCATTACTGTTTTCCAACAGAAAAGGCTTTAGATCATTTAAAAATAGAGCAAAAAACAACGGTGACAAGTTTTCCCCTTGTCTAACTCCACACAAACTGGGAAAATATCCAGAACATTCACTATTAACTTTAACGCAAGACTTGGCATTTTCATGCAAATTTCTTACAGTTTTTAAAAACTTCCCATTAACATCAGAACTAACTAATTTCTCCCATAAAAATGCACGGCGAACTTTATCAAACGCTTTTTCATAGTCTACAAATGCACAAAACAGTCGCTTCTTTTTGTTGACAAAAATTTAATATACAATGCAAAGTAAAAACATGGTCTAGTGTTGAAAAACCTGTGCGGAAACCTGTTTGTTCTTGAGCTAATTTGTTATTACTCTCCAAAAAGTTTGATAACCTATCATTTAAAATTGCACTGAAAAGTTTTCCGAAGCAGCTGAGTATAGTAATTTCTCTATAATTTGTGGGGTCAGCTTGAGAGCCTTTATTTTTGTACAATGGAATAATTTCACAGATAGTGATGCAGTTTTCAAGACATCGATAAAGCTCATGCTGAATCATTTTTTTTATTCCCAGAAATGTACCATTGAATTGATGCAACAACAAAAATAGCACTAGATTTCTACAATTTTGATTTTGCATAGAACACTCCAAAATAATTTCCGGGGAGCATCTCCCGCACCCCTAAGTTTTTTTTCAATTTCAGGAGTTATTTCCCTCATGTATTTTCATGCTTAAATGCTGTGAGTGTGATGCATGTGTAATCTGATAACAAGATCATTGATGCTAATTCTATTGCTAATGTATACATTTGATTTTGTATTTACAGAAGCAGCCATTCCTTTGCCCTCCGCATCTAGTGAGAGCTTAGGACCAGGGCCAGATCATGCCTTTGCAAAGAGGGACACGACTACATGTGAGGGTATTGTTATTGGAACACAGACTACCTCAAGTTGGCAGAGCTGCAGATGATAATTACATAACAGGCCTCTGTGATTAATCGTCTGACTGAAGATGTTTCTGGCTTGAAGAAAGACAACATGAAGATGAAAGAGAACACACGCTCTTTTTCTGTTGATTCTCTACTGAAAAATGACACTGCAGTATGGTTTTACACATATGGTGATCTTTCGGTATGCATGTACCTACTTCGTAAAAAAAGGCAGGTCTACATTACTGGGTTGATGAGCTGCCAAAGGCCACATCACTCCAAAGAGCAAGAAGCTTATTTTGTTATGTAATGGTTTATATAATTTACTCTGGTACTGTATAGAATAAAGGGCCCATTATCAATCAAATCTCTGGTCTGGTCTGAGTTTGTTTCATAAATGATTGTATGTGAGCTTACGAACATAACGATTCCCACTTTAAATAAATGCGATTAAGATGATTAGGTAGACAACATGTCAAGAGACGTTTATTCCTTATTTCTTGTTATAATTGAAGGATATTATTATGCAATATACTGCTTTGTTTTTTAAAATGGCTTCAAATTGTCTCCCTTGTACCGACCCTTGAGTACACAATTTGTGCATTCACTTGAGTTATTGCTTAAAGAAAATTACCCCCCAAAATTATTCAAAACAGTCTTTGACATATCTACAGTTTAATTAAAAGAAAAACTGTATTTTATTTTAAGTGATAAATAAATAATTATAGACATATCTTGGGACTGTGCACAAACTGATCGGCTTGAACTCAAAAGTCGCAGCCAAGAATCTTCTGCAACTTTTGAGTTCAAGTCTGTCAGCTTGTGCACGGTCCCACAATCAGTTCAAAAAGAATTTTCCTTGATATAGCCTTGAAAAAAAAAAGTAAGTAACAAATTTTGTACAAACAAATTTGTTCAAGGGAGACAATTGGAATCATGTTTTTTTTAAAATCGGTGAATTGCATTATAATTTCCTCAAAAAAATAACAAATAACTGTGAAATAAATTTTAAAAAAAAAGTGCTAACATTATTACCTTGATCAGATCGATGTGTATGACAAGGAATTTCTATGTTTGCTGATTTCGTTGTCCGGTAATGACTTTTTCATGCACGGGGCTTCTAAATTCACTCGCTCAAACGCTCATGTCTGCACCAACATTCACACACGTCCATATCGGCACATTCATAAGGGATGGTGACAACACGCTCTTGAACAACAAACATGGCACAAAACGAATGAACATTTCAAACATTTCGCTATTGAATCAAATCATCAGTACATGGATATCAAATCATAAAACATCTCACAAAATACCTCCTTGCCATTCCGAAAGTTGAAGAAGAACACAGTCCGGCATTACACACACTACACTTTCATCACTGAGAATCGCTGTTCACAACACATGTCCTCGGCTCTGATACGTTCTCCGAATAATACACACAAGTCCTGGATGATGGTATAGTCCGTACGAAGCCGAAACACTTCTTACTCAAGGTCACATGTATTTTGGTAGGAAAAATGTGTAAAGCAGTTCTTAGTGTATGATGTCATTGCTAGGTTTAGTTATTTGACCTTGACCCTGAAGGTCAAGGTCATGTAAAGGTCAAGGTCAAGCATGTGAGTCGTATGGGCTTTGCCCTTCTTGTTGTATTTTTTTTTCTTTTTCATGTACCCCCATGGGGTTTCTGGAAATATACTGTAAAGTACCTTGTAAGCGCCCAGTATCGAGTAAGCGCCCACCCCCCACTTTTAGTCCAAAACCGTGCATAGGGTATAGTACCTTGTAAGCGCCCACCCCCCACTTTACACCATTGAAATCAGGGGAAATAAAAATTCCGCACTTGATCTGCTAGTTTTGTGAATGATTTCCCTTGCTTGCAAACCCTATCAAACGCCTGCAAGTCAATGATTACAAGATGCCGCGGATCAAATCGTACACCGTTGCATTTAAGCTGTCAGCTCTTGACTATTTGGATAATAACGCCAATGGAAATGTGTCGCAAACAGCAAGTGAGTTTGGGGTAGATAGAACAAGTCGCGTAAGGCGAAAATACAATATTTAGTCAAGTAGCTGTCGAACTCACAGAATGAAACTGAACGCAATGCCATTTTTCAGCAAGACCGTATACTCGTAGCATCGTCAGTCCACCGCTCATGGCAAAGGCAGTGAAATTGACAAGAAGAGCGGGGTAGTAGTTGCGCTAAGAAGGATAGCACGCTTTTCTGTACCTCTCTTTGTTTTAACTATCTGAGCGTGTTTTTAATCCAAACATATCATATCTATATGTGTTTGGAATCAGGAACCGACAAGGAATAAGATGAAAGTGTTTTTAAATTGATTTCGACAATTTAATTTTGATAATAATTTTTATATATTTAATTTTCAGAGCTTGTTTTTAATCCAAATATAACATATTTATATGTTTTTGGAATCAGCAAATGATGGAAAATAAGATAAACGTAAATTTGGATCGTTTTATAAATTTTTATTTTTTTTTACAATTTTCAGATTTTTAATGACCAAAGTCATTAATTAATTTTTAAGCCACCAAGCTGAAATGCAATACCGAAGTCCGGGCTTCGTCGAAGATTACTTGACCAAAATTTGAACCAATTTGGTTGAAAAATGAGGGCGTGACAGTGCCGCCTCAACTTTCACGAAAAGCCGGATATGACGTCATCAAAGACATTTATCAAAAAAATGAAAAACACGTTCGGGGATTTCATACCCAGGAACTCTCATGTCAAATTTCATAAAGATCGGTCCAGTAGTTTAGTCTGAATCGCTCTACACACACACACACACACAGACAGACACACACACACACACACACACACACACGCACATACACCACGACCCTCGTTTCGATTCCCCCTCGATGTTAAAATATTTAGTCAAAACTTGACTAAATATAAAAAGGATACGAGAATGGCGAGAGAATCGCGATACCCTGTTACGTCACCAGGCCGGAGAGGAAAAGAAGAAGCTCTCTCTCTCTCTGAACTCTCTCTCTCTCTCTGATCTCTCTCTCTCTCTGATCTCTCTCTCTCTGATTTCTTTCTCTCTCTCTCTCTCTCTCTCTCTCTCTCTCTCTCTCTCTCTCTCTCTCTCTCTCTCTCTCTCTCTCTCAGTCTCTCTCTTTCTGCCGAAAACAGTCTTTGGCCAAGTAAAATAGACTGCTGCCCATATCCAGAAGACGTACCCCTTGTTCAAAGGAATCAGAGACACAGTGATGCCGACAGCGGCATCTCTGCAAACAAGAAAAGGATGCGACGACATAATTTTGTCTCCCCAAGCTCTTCTAATGACAATACAAACAAGAAAAACAATGGAAGATGAAAAAAGAAAGAAGATATGATTACGAAGTGATCAAATATTACATTTCTTACTGAAAACTGCTTGTGACAAACGGATTTGCACATAATGTATATTGGAGTTATGTGACGCAGGTGTACAAAGTTTCATGGGCCACGAACTTTGAGTAGGCACCGCACGGTGAAATAATGTCACTGGTGCAGTGCAGTACTGTCACGTGTGAGATATGACCAATCAAAGAAGAGTATTGACTGAGGTCGTGTTTTGTAGACCGTGGGACAAACAGAGCTTGACAGACCACTGAAGGGAGAAGACGGGTCTCCTGTTGGGTAAAGTTTCTCACCGGGCACTAGAGGTCGTTGGACTCGTGCCGCGGTATTGAATCGTTGGATTCAACTGCTGTGTTTACAGGTATTTATTGAATTAATATTTTGCTCGGAGATATTATTTTGCTCGGAAATATTGACTTGAGAAATGACCGGGAGAGTCATGTGCGAATTGGCTGAAAAGCGTGCGCTGATGTCAGCCATTGTTGAAAAGGGAATGTTTACATGTTTTTCGGAAATGAAGTCGCTTATGAGTAAGCGGGTGTATATACTGTAACCGCATAAGTTAGTTGACGGTAGAACGGCAGTATTATTGAGTAGAAAAGTTTATTCGAGTATGGAGACTTATGGTAGTTTAAACTTGTGTATTTTAGCATCCCGGGCCGAGTGGGTCGCGGAGTGGGGATACGAGACGGGAGGTTCCGCCCTTACGTCCCGAGCCGTGAGCTGTGGGAGCGCAGGAGGGAGACAGCGTGAAGCGCTGTAGAACGGGGACCCCGTCCCATTCCACCACGCGAAGACAGTTTGCGTGGGTGGGGTGGATCAGTACGTACCACTGAATGTGTGAGTACGACTGGGAAAAGCAACCAGCGAGATAGCTGTGCAGAGATACGTTCCCCAAGTAAACAAACACGAGACGTAGAGCGTTCGTGGTTTGTTGATCTGTGTGTAACAGAAGTGAATATTGACAGAAGTATTGCTTGAGACAATGACTTCGTGTGTAGTGAGACAGACGGGCTCTCATGGAACAAAGCTTGAAGTGTTCTACGTGTGTGCACTGTGACGTGAATTATAGACTGCATCCCAGCTAGCAAGCTTTCGTCGGCCGACTGACGATTTCAGTCGGGTGACGTCGTCAAATGTCGTGTGTCGACGTCCGTTGTCGCGCCGATATAGTTTGCCTGTGTGTAAAACTCGGCAAATGTACGTAATAAACCCCGACATCGGCCCGACGCAATGTTGCTGTCGATAAAAATATGCAGAGTTACGGGAGATAACAACTTGAATTTATTATCATTATTTTAACATTTGTTACGTCCCCTGTTCAAGCGTCGGGAACGGCGTGACATGACTCTGCAAATGCGAAACTAAATTATTCATATTTGTTGACTTTTTCACATAGGAGTAGGGTAATTAATTGTAAGTTTTGTTTGTATATTTGCAATCAAATACAGCATGAGCTCAAACCATGAGTTTTACATTTTAAAAATACGCCATCATATATACTTGAAATACTCTTATAGCTTTCCTTACGGTACAAACAAGATTGAGTGTGAACATGGCCGGCTAGCTGCTACTTTCCCGCGTGACCGAAGTTTATTTGTTTTCTTAGTTCAAGTTAATATCGAAAGAAGAGACATTCTTGCGAATGTTGTACAGCACATTGATGATATGTTATCCGAGACGAATGTCGCCTCGGGATCTCAATCTGAGTGCTGGTCCCAGTGCCACGTGGTGGCGGTGATAGTTGACAAGTTAAAATTGTGTAGCCATGCAAGGACGGATGGAAACCTACAGGTGTGTTCAAGCTGTTAACGTCAACTCGAGGTCAACCGACGGATCCAGCGAGTAAGTGATTTTGGTTTTTCTTGCTTTAATGTTAGTTTTGCTGTTATACAGTGGGGGGGGGGGGGGGGGGGGGAGTACATACTGCTGTATCTGTATATGTAGATGTAGGTGTTTTGTCCTGTTACAGTGGGGGGGGGGGGGGTGGAGTACATACTCATGATACTGCTGAATCTGTAGCTGTAAGTGTGGTTTGCACTGTTACACTTGGGGGGTGGGGTGTATGTATACTGATGTATCTGTAGCTGTAGGTGTGTGTATTGCATTGTAACACTTGGGGGGGGGGGGGGGTACAAGTATACTGATCTATCTGTAGCTGGTGGTGTGTTTTGCACTGATGCACACTTGGGGGGGGGGGGGGGTGTACATACTGCTGAATCTGTAGCTGTAGATGTGTTTTGCACAGTAACACTGGGGAGGGGGGGGGGGGGTGTACATACTGCTGAATCTGTAGCTGGAGGTGTGTTTTGTACTGTTACACTTGGGGGGGGGGGGCGGTTGTACATACTGATGTATCTGTAGCTGTAGGTGTGTTATGTACTGTTACAGTAGGGGGGGGGGGGTTGAACATACTGCTGTATATGTAGCTGTAGGTGTGTTTTGCACACAGGGGGGGGGGGGGGGGGTTGAACATGTACTGCTGTATCTGTAGCTCTAAGTGTGTTTTGCACTCTACACGGGGGAAGGCGGTGGAGTGTTGTACATACTGCTGTAGGGAAGTTTTGTACTGTTACATTGGTGGCAGCGGGGGGAGGGGGGGTGTACATAATTCTGAATCTGTAGCTGTAAATGAGTTCTGTACTGTTGCAGTGGGGGGGGGGGGGGGTTGTACATACTGCTGTATCTCATAATCTGTAGCTGTAGGTGTGTTTTGCACTGTTACACGGGGGGGGGGGGGGGGGAGGGGGGTTGAACACACTGCTGTATCTGTAGCAGTAGGTGCGATTTGAGCTGTTACAGTTGGGAGGGGGGGGGGGTGTACATACTGCTGTAGCTGTAGGTGTTTTTTACACTGTTACACTTGGATTGGGGGAGGGTTGTACACACTGCTGTATCTGTAGGTTTGTTTTCCACTGTAACACTGGGGGGAGGGGGGGGGGGGGGTTGTACTGCTGTAGCTGTAAGTGAATTTTGCACTGTTACATTTGGGGGGGGGGGGGGGGTGGTACATACTGCTGTATCTGTAGCTGCATGATATACTGCTGTAGCTGTACGGGGAGGGGGGGGGGTACATACTGCTGTAGCTGTTAGTGATTTTTGACTCACATGCGAAGCAAAAGTGAGTCTATGTACTCACCCGAGTCGTCCGTCCGGACGTCCGGAAAACTTTAACGTTGGATATTTCTTGGACACTATTCAGTCTATCAGTACCAAATTTGGCAAGATGGTGTATGATGACAAGGCCCCAAAAAACATACATAGCATCTTGACCTTGCTTCAAGGTCAAGGTCGCAGGGGCCATAAATGTGTTCTAAAAAACAGCTATTTTTCACATTTTTCACATTTTCTCTGAAGTTTTTGAGATTGAATACCTCACCTATATATGATATATAGGGCAAAGTAAGCCCCATCTTTTGATACCAGTTTGGTTTACCTTGCTTCAAGGTCACAGGAGCTCTTCAAAGTTGGATTGTATACATATTTTGAAGTGACCTTGACCCTGAACTATGGAAGATAACTGTTTCAAACTTAAAAATTATGTGTGGCACATGTTATGCTTTCATCATGAGACACATTTGGTCACATATGATCAAGGTCAAGGTCACTTTGACCCTTATGAAATGTGACCAAAATAAGGTAGTGAACCACTAAAAGTGACCATATCTCATGGTAGAAAGAGCCAATAAGCACCATTGTACTTCCTATGTCTTGAATTAACAGCTTTGTGTTGCATGACCTTGGATGACCTTGACCTTGGGTCAAGGTCACATGTATTTTGGTAGAAAAAATGTGTAAAGCAGTTCTTAGTATATGATGTCATTGCTAGGTTTAGTTGTTTGACCTTGACCCTGAAGGCCAAGGTCATGTAAAGGTCAAGCATGTGAGTCGTATGGGCTTTGCCCTTCTTGTTTATACTGCTGTAGCTGTACGGGGAGGGGGGGTATACTGCTGTAGCTGTTACAACTTAGTGATTTTTGCACTGTTACAGGGGGGGGGGGGGGGGTGGAGTACATACTGCTGAATCTGTAGCTGTAAGTGTGGTTTGCACTGTTACACTTGGGGGGTGGGGTGTACATACTGATGTATCTGTAGCTGTAGGTATTGCATTGTAACACTTGGGAGGGGGGGTACATACTGATCTATCTGTAGCTGTAGGCGTGTTTTGTACTGTTACACTTGGGGGGGGGGGGGGCGGTTTGTACATACTGATGTAGCTGTAGGTGTGTTATGTACTGTTACAGTAGGCGGGGAGGGGGGGGGGGTTGAACATACTGCTGTATCTGTAGGTCTAGGTGTGTTTTGCACTCTACACGGGGGAAGGCGTTTGAGTGTTGTACATACTGCTGTATCTGAAGCTGTAGGTATGTTTTGTACTGTTACAGTGGTGGCAGCGGGGGGAGGGGGATGTACATAATTCTGAATCTGTAGCTGTAAATGAGTTTTGTACTGTTACCGTGGTGGGGGGGGGGGTGTACATACTGCTGTAGCTGTAGGTGTGTTTTGCACTGTTACTAAGGGGGAGGGGAGGTGTACATACTGCTGTAGCTGTAGCTGTAAGTAATTTTTGCACTGTTACACTTGGGGGGTTGTATATACTGCTGAATCTGTTGCTGTAGGTGTGTTTTATACTGTAATAGGGGGGGGGTGTATACGGCTGTATCTGTAGCTGTAGGTGTGTTTTGTACTGTTACAGTGAGGGCGGTAGGGGCGGGGGGGTTCTACATACTGCTGTATCTGTAGCTGATGTGTTTTGCACTGTTACACTGGGGGGGGGGGGGGGGGGGTTGTACACACTGCTGTATCTGTAGGTTTGTTTTCCACTGTAACACTGGGGGGAGGGGGGTTATACTGCTGTAGCTGTAAGTGAATTTTGCACTGTTACACTTGGGGGGGAGGGGGTGGTGGTGGTACATACTGCTGTATCTGTAGCTGCACCCAGCCAGCAAGACATTAGCGGCCGATAGTCGGCCGAACACCCTTCAAAAAGTCGGGCAGGTGACGTCAAAAGATACGACGCGGGTGTTGGCCCGACTAACTTTTGCAAAGAGGCAACGAGGAGGCCGACAGGCGGCCGAACACCTGTACTATGGCGGCACGCATCCGGTCCGATGTTAATCGGCCCGATGGCTTGTTGGACCTGCGGCCCGACACCTTATGCCGACATCGTCCCGATGTCTTCCCGCTGAAATCGATATCTTCCCGATGTCGGCATAAGGTGTCGGACCGCAGGTCAAACAAGTCATCGGGCCGATTAACATCGGACCGGATGCGTGCCGCCATAGTGCAGGTGTTCGGCCGCCTATCGGCCGCCTCGTTGCCTCTTTGCAAAAGTTAGTCGGGCCAACACCCGCGTCGTATGTTTTGACGTCACCGGCCCGACTTTTTGAAGGGTGTTCGGCCGATTATCGGCCGCTAATGTCTTGCTGGCTGGGATGAGAAAGTAACATGTGTGTATTTCTGTGCAGCTAGTTTTCTGTAGGTTAACAGAAATAGAACTTCCATGTTGAGTGAGAGTGATTTGTAGAATGAATGGGAAATAATATGTTTATGTTGTATTGATTATTTCAATAGAGGTGCAGGGGCAAAGGGCTACAACTGTGTTCTTGTCTTTGTGCCTGGTTGGAGTGTTGTGTGTGTATGTGTGAAGGATAGATAGTAAACAGAGAGAAGCACGCACAATTTCTGATAGGAGTAAACATACAGACATACACCCGTAAATTCCAGCCGTAAAACTGCTCGTGCATAGGGTGTAGTACCTAGTAAGCGCCCACCCCCTACTTTGGGTCAGAATTGGTGCACAGGGGGGGTGGGCGCTTACAAGGTACTTTACGGTATTTGACTTGACTTGTGAATTCGGCACGACATTTACATAAAATTGGAAAGGTGTCTCTTCGTGTGTCTACGTGGAAGGATGCTCTTACTAAGTAAACGCAAGGACGGATTCACGGTAGCTTGCAAGATGGATCCACCAGATGGATCCACACGTGGGAAAAAAGGACATTTTATATAACACACTCAAGCATTTTAATGATCATTCTCAGAATCGCAGAATGCGGAGGGTGGGCTGACCGGCAGAAGGGGGTGGTCAGTGCCTATGTCCTGTCCGTGCTGCTGGACAGAGACTTCAAACTGGACATGCCCCGGCCCTGTGACGTCTCGGTCTTCATGTTGCCTGACCAAGTTAGTGTTTTCTTTCTGTTACAAAGAGTTTTCGCAAAAAGGAAAGGTGAAATGATATGGTGAATCTACCTGTGTGTCGGTGTGTGTGTGTGTGTGTGGTGTGTGTGTACGTGTGTGTGTGTGTGTGTGTGCATGTGTGTGGTGTGTGTGTGTACGTGTGTGTGTGTGTGTATTTGTGTGTGTGTGTGGGTGGGTGTGTGACTGTGTGTGTGTGTGTATGTGTGTGTGTGTGTGTGTGAGTGTGTGTGTGAGTGTGTGTGTGTGTGAGTGTGTGTGAGAGTGTGTGTGTGTTTGCGCGTGTGTGTGTGTGCGTGTGTGTGTGTGTGTGTGTGTGTAGAATAGAATAGAATAGAATAGAATAGAATATAATTTATTGTCATCAACCCTTAAGGATATTGACACAAGTTGTACAATAAATGAATGGATAAATAATGTACAAATTATTTCATTCAATATTGAAACAATTAAAAACAAAGGCTCCAAACAATTTTTGAATTTTTTCGTCTTTTTTAAATAACAGATCGCTTGGTTTCCTTAAGTCACAGTTTGATACTTCTTCTTCTACTAACTTTTTTCTAATATTGTTAAATTTCTTGCAATTGTCTAGAAAATGTAGCTCATCTTCAATTACTTTACATGTATTACAGAGGCGATTCTCTCGCAATATTCCTCTATGACGCCCAGTCTCAATTTTTAAAGAATGTGTGTGTGTGTGTGTGTGTGTGTGTGTGTGTGTGTGTGTGTGTTTGAGTGTGTATGTGTGTGTGAAGGGGGAGAGGGCTCTCGGGTTGGATGGGGGATGGGTGTGCGCTTTTTCGGGGGATGGGACGGTGGGGATGGGTGGTTGGGGCGGGTAGGGAATTCGGGGTGTTTGTTTACAGGAGGGGAGACGAATATGTGTGCCCCTGAGCGGCATGCGTGCACACAAACTCGCTCGTGCATATGGCTGTTTCGATATCTTAGTGGGTAACACGGTTGCCAGGTCAACTCAGCTCTTCTTGTCATCAAGCCTTGACATCTTTACAATAAACTCGATATTTTCTCAACTTCAAGGTCAACTGGACATTGGCACCGAACGAGACACACGGAAAGACCACGAAAAAGCTGTTTGGCTGGACGGCGTCCATAGCGGGCCTGATGAATGAGGCGAAGAAGCTTGGAGACTTCAAGATCCCTGATCTGGATGCTGACTATGTCTTCATCACGTGGAACCTCGAGATGGTCAACTTGCTGCAGAAGAACTCGCTGGCTCGGCGTGTACCTTGGCTTGATTTAAAGGTGAACGTGGGATGAGAGAGAGATGAAGGGAGAGAGGGAGAGAAAGATAGAGAGAGAGACAGAGAGAGAGACAGGGAGAGGAAGAGAGAGACAGAGAGAGAGACAGACAGAGAGAGACGGGGGAGAGAGAGAGAGAGTGAGAGAGAGAGAGAGAGAGAGAGAGAGAGAGAGAGAGAGAGAGAGAGAAAACACACACAACGCACACACACGCACGTACACACACACGAACACATTCACACACACACACACACACACACACACACACACACACACACACACACACACAGAAATACACACACACACAAACACACCCACACACAAATACACACACACCCAAACACACACACACACACACACACACACACACACGATGTGCAGAAAGCTGACAACCCACGCGTATGTAGCCTCTTTCTTCAAGAGAATCTAACAACTCTGCGTGGTTTTTCACCACAGTTTTCAGTAGCAGAGATCTACAATTATGTCCTACGAAAACTCTTCAAGCCTGTTCCCGATCTCCGTGCAAAGATGATCGATCTTCAGCGTTCCCGTCCCCAAAACACGAAGCTGGTGTGCGCTCAGGTTCGCATGGGACTCAGCCAGCACTTCGACGATGAGAAGCAGGCGACGTTCAACACCATGGATTCTCTTCTCGTCCTTTGGAACTTTCTTCGCCCGTACAACGACTCCGCTAACTACAGGGTCTTCTTTGCTTCTGACAATAAGGACGTAAGGCTTGAAACCCTAAATGGCTCATTTGATCTTCTTTGCTTCTGACAATGAGGACGTAAGACTTGAAACCCTAAATGGCTCATTTGATCTTCTTTGCTTCTGACAATAAGGACGTAAGACTTGAAACCCTAAATGGCTCATTTGATCTTCTTTGCTTCTGACAATAAGGACGTAAGACTTGAAACCCTAAATGGCTCATTTGATCTTCTTTGCTTCTGACAATAAGGACGTAAGACTTGAAACCCTAAATGGCTCATTTGATCTTCTTTGCTTCTGACAATAAGGACGTAAGACTTGAAACCCTAAATGGCTCATTTGATCTTCTTTGCTTCTGACAATAAGGACGTAAGACTTGAAACCCTAAATGGCTCATTTGATTTTCTTTGCTTCTGACAATAAGGACGTAAGACTTGAAACCCTAAATGGCTCATTTGATCTTCTTTGCTTCTGACAATAAGGACGTAAGACTTGAAACCCTAAATGGCTCATTTGATTTTCTTTGCTTCTGACAATAAGGACGTAAGACTTGAAACCCTGAATGGCTCATTTGACCTCGACCTTGATCTATAGAGGCGAAGACGCTATCGCGGCGCCTGCGATGACCTTCTGACAACAGGCTTACAAATCTGAAAGGGTATTTTGACTTGAACTTGACATTTAGCGGCGAAGATGCTTGTCACGATTTAGTGACATGGATCAAGAATGTGTCACTCTGTGGGGTGCCTTCTCTTGGTCAATTGCGATACAAGATACAAGATACAAGATACAAGATATTTATTCACCAATTTTGCAAAAGGATTTCATCTTGGCACGGCACGGTAAAAATAAAATAAAAACCAACCAGACACATATGCAGACACACATCACCATGCATGCATACATACGTACATTACACTGTCATGCACACACAGACACAACTCACACACACACACACACACACACACACACACACACACACACACACACACACACACACACACACACACACAATTATTTACATTCTCACACATAACCAGCCACATATCTACATCACAAATTCACATCGTCGCCTTGTAAACGTAAAAACCATATCAGTTTAAAAGGGGTGCCAGTAATATCAATACAACATTAGTGAATACTAGAACAATACCTAAAATTTATAATCCATTTAAAAGTAAGTAGTACATGTAATTATTATCATTTAGTCAGATCATCACATAAAATTATATAATCATGATCTAGACAGTTTAAAACAACAGTATTAACAGACTATCACAGATCCACTCAAGCACCTGAACTTAGAGTCGCATTGCACAAAACTACTACCATCACAGAACTACTCCAGCACCTAAAAAATAAGGACCATTCCACATTGCACATATTTCCACTATCACAAGTTATGAGAACAGTAATGGAATGCAGTGAAAGGACTAAGTAACAAAAGAACCCCCCCCCCCCCCCCCCCCCCCAATCCTATAACTACAGTATATTACAACGTCTTCACTACAGGAGTTGTCAGTACAGCATGGGGGATGAAGCTAGAGCGAAAGCGACTAGTTCTGGCTTTCAAAGCTCTGTAGCGCCTACCAGATGGAAGAGGCTCGAAGAAGTGGTTTGCCGGGTGGGAGGGGTCGCGAACAATCTTTCCTGCTTTTCGACCTGAGCGCAACTCAAAGATAGAGGCAACGGAAGGGAAGTCACAGCCCGCGATTTTGGAGGCTGTCCGCACAATGCTCTCCAGTAGCTGTTTCTCTTTCTCAGTGGTGCTGCCATACCAGACCGTGATAGAAAAACACAGGGTGCTCTCAACGACTGCGCGATAGAACTGCGCCATGATTTGCTGTGACATACGGAACTTGCGCAACTGTCTCAGGAAGTGCAGCCGCTGCTGGCACTTCTTAATGATGGACGTGGTGTTCCCGTCCCATTTCAGGTCTTCAGAGATCAGTGTGCCGAGAAATTTGAATGAAGAGACCTGTTCTACAGCTTCCCCATTTATTTCAAGGGGCAAGATGGGGTCTTTCTTTCGTCGAGGGTCGATAACGACTTCTTTTGTTTTAAGAACGTTTAGCTCGAGATCATTTTCAGAGCACCACTCAACCACTCTTTGAACCTCCCCCCGGTAAGCGTCCTCATTGGAGTCAGAAATCAGGCCTTCAATGGTGGTGTCGTCTGAGAATTTGATTATGTATGTGGATGGGTGAGCGGAGGTGCAGTCGTTGGTGAAAAGGGTGAAGAGTAGAGGGGACAGAACACAGCCCTGCGGGGCACCAGTGTTTAGAGTGAGTGAGGCAGAGAGTGAGTTGTTGAGTCGGACGACCTGAGGACGGTCAAGCAAGAAGTCTAGAAGCCAGTGGCAGAGAGAGAGAGGGACATCGAGACCAATCAGTTTGTGGAGGAGCTTGTGAGGGATGATCGTGTTGAATGCGGAGGAATAATCAATGAACAACATTCTAGCGTAGGTGCGAGGGTTCTCAAGGTGCTGCAAGACAAAATGAAGACCCATGGCGACGGCATCATCGACGGACCTGTTGGCTTGGTAAGCAAACTGGAGTGGGTCAGACAGGTGACCCGTGAAAGCCCGCAGGTGCCGCAGAATCAACCGCTCCAGGACCTTCATGATGACAGATGTCAGTGCCACAGGGCGGAAGTCATTCAGCTGAGTTACCTTGGGCTTTTTGGGGACTGGGACAATTACTGAAGACTTGAAGCACCGTGGCACAGACATCTGCTGCACAGAAGTGTTAAAAATGTCAGTAAAAACAGGCGCGAGCTGGTCAGCACAGGACCTCAAGGTCGATGTTGAGACAAGGTCAGGACCAGAAGCCTTTCTTGGATTCTGTTTACGGAAGAGACCCCTGACCTCACTCTCCTGGATGGTAAATGCCGGCGCCAAAAGAGACGCATCGTCAGGGAGAGGAGGGCGGTAACCGAGTGAGGGGTTCTTCTGGTCAAACCTACTATAAAACACATTCAGTTTGTCAGGTAAGTCAGGGTCAACATTGTCTGAAGGCGCAGCCTTGTGCTTATAGTTTGTGGCCTGCTGGAGGCCTCGCCAGACCTCACGGGTGTTGTTCGAGGAGAAGTGGTCTTCAATCTTCTGGCGATAGGTAGTCTTTGCATGGCGGATCTCACGTTTGACCTCTGCCTTGGCCTGCTTGTACCGCACCTGGTCGTCGCTCTTGAAAGCATCGTTCTTAGCGTCAAGTTTGACCTTGACCTCACGACTGAACCAGGGCTTGTTGTTACCATATATGCGTACAGTCTTAGTTGGAATGCAGACCTGCTCACAGAAGGCAATATATGAGGTAACAGTATCAGTGTATTCATCTAAGCTATCACAATTGTCCCTGAACACGCCCCAATCCGTGGCCTCAAAGCAACCTTGCAGCGTCTCGGAGGCCTCACTAGTCCATTTCTTGACCGTTTTTGTAACCGGCTTAACAGCCTTGAGTCTTTGTCGGTAGGTCGGAGTGAGAACCACCATTGCATGGTCGGAGTTGCCGAGGGGTGCTCTGGGCACTGCACGATAAGCGTCTTTGATTGTGGTATAGCAGTGGTCAAGAGTGCTCTTATTTCTTGTGGGGCAGTGTACATGCTGGTAGTATCTGGGCATAGGCTTACGCAGGCTAGTGTGGTTAAAATCGCCTGTGATAATAATAGCACTGTCAGGGTAGGCCGTTTCAGCTGCAGTAACATGAGTGTACAGTTCATTCATGGCCTGAGGGGCGTTAGCCTCTGGTGGTACGTACACGGCAATGAGAACAACGGAGGAAAACTCACGTGGCGAATAGTGCGGCCTGCAGTTGATTGTCAGATGTTCGAGACGTGGGGAGCATGACTGAGAGACCACTGTAACGTCCCTGCACCAGCGATCGCTGACCATGAAGCAAACACCACCACCCTCCGCTTTTCCAGACAGTTCGTGAGAGCGGTCGCCACGGTAAACAGAGTAGCCAGGGGGAGTAACCGCTGCGTCAGGTTTGTCATGCTTGAGCCAGGTTTCAGTCAGACATAAAACAGAAGCATCGCTAAATTCACGATTAAAAGACAGTAGGTGGAAAAGTTCGTCGGTCTTGTTGTTCAGAGAACGTACGTTGGCAAGGACGATGGCAGGGAGGGAGCGCCTGTGCTTTCTGTCAACGGTTGTGGGTTTTGCTGACAGCGCATAACGAACACGGGTATTTTGTGTTGCACGGATTTCACGGGGGTGATTTCTGCTGTCGAGGCAGAATTGTCGATAACTGAACTGGGGTATGTGACAGGGTTAGTCACGTGATTTCGTCAAGGTTGTCTGTCTGAGACATGTTAACTGGACACTCAAAAACTCAGCGCTGGGGAGAACGGTCGGTGTCTTATATTTCCTGCGAGTTTGATGGACTTCATCGCTTTGATTTCTGCATTGATATTCAACGCGCCGCTCTGCATGTACAGGAGGGCTTCAGGAAAACTTCAGTTTGAGACCACTTTCTCTCCGTTCACATGCGGTCTGACGTAACGGGTCGTCAATTTCTCTTTGCTGTGCGAGAAAGAAATTTCACCGCTTAAAGGATTCGGCAAGAGGGTGAATGGGGTATCGCTGTTGACGAACAGGTGCCATCCAAAAGAGGAAGCGGTTTTCGCTTCAATGAGAGTGCTACCTACATAGGCTTTTGAGGTAATAAATCATTATTTAACGCTGTTGACGAGTCTGTGTTTGTGGAATGAAATACTCTCTGTTGTTCTTTCCAGGTTAGCGCATAATTTGCTCTTTGTGACGCTAAAATAATAATCTGTATATGGTTTTTGCAGATATGGAGAGAAGGAAGGAAATGGCTGATTTGTTGTTATAAAAGTTCGTTTGTGCAGGCCCACGTGCTTGATGAGATATATGTAAAGATGACATGTTTAAAGGTGGAGGTTGAGGGGTAGCTTGGCATGTTTAGTGCACCGGTGCTTTTTGTTGCAGCCTTTCTTCATCTTCTACTGTTGCTGGCTGTTTTGCTGCCTATTTGCGGACGCTGTAACCGGACCATCAGACGTAACCAGCTAACCGGTTAACCAGCGACTGAGTGAGGCGCCTGATGTCTCCACTTTTCCCTGCTTCGTAGCCACGCCAGACGGCACTACATTCTACGGAGCAGTTGTGGAGACTATGAACTAATTACAGGCCGTCCACTCAGTGGCACAACAAAGCTAAGTGCACCATGTCTTATGCACCCTTCATACCACCTGGTCATCTATATTTATGATTATACTCGAGTGGTGACGGCGTGGGGTGTGTGACACCTGCATAAACCAGCATTTTACAGACAGCTATATTTTCCTAACTATACACGGGATCAGCGTGTTATTATTATTTCCTGTACTTTAACTGGCATTTTTGTCGGTGACCATTGGTATTTTACGTTTTGAACGTAAAAGAACATATTTGGAGTGAAGTCTCGAGGGAGGTGGCGTGATATTACATAAACAGGCGTCTGAAACTTATACTTTTGTTGATTCTATCTATTTGTATGACTGCGGGAGTGGATCGTGGTGTGGTTAGTTAGTTAGAAGTAACTAACCGTTCATAATCACATTATTGTGATAGTGAAACGTGACAATGCTACCGACCGGGGGACCATTGTCTGATGTCACTTTGACAACTTCCCTCCGTGCACTGACCTGGTATGGCCATGGGTCTTTGTATTTCTCTGTGTAGTGGGTAGGGGAAGCGGGTTCGCTCGTTAAAAGCACAATGCCTCCTGACTGTAAACGATTCAATTCACCATCTCAGATCTGGCCAGCTGTTTACATGGAAGAAGACTCAATTATTACTCCACTTGAAAACATTAAAATCAAAGAGCCGGGGTGCTTTATGGGCAGATTCGACCAGGGAACACATTAAAATCAAACAGCCGGGGTGCTTTATGGGCAGATTCGACCAGGGAACACATTAAAATCAAACAGCCGGGGTGCTTTATGGGCAGATTCGACCAGGGAACACATTAAAATCAAACAGCCGGGGTGCTTTATGGGCAGATTCGACCAGGGAACACATTAAAATCAAACAGCCGGGGTGCTTTATGGGCAGATTCGACCAGGGAACACATTAAAATCAAACAGCCGGAGTGCTTTATGGGCAGATTCGACCAGGGAACACATTAAAATCAAACAGCCGGGGTGCTTTATGGGCAGATTCGACCAGGGAACACATTAAAATCAAACAGCCGGGGTGCTTTATGGGCAGATTCGACCAGGGAACACATTAAAATCAAACAGCCGGGGTGCTTTATGGGCAGATTTGACCAGAGAACACATTAAAATCAAACAGCCGGGGTGCTTTATGAGCAGATTCGACCAGGGAACACATTAAAATCAAACAGCCGGGGTGCTTTATGGGCAGATTCGACCAGGGAACACATTAAAATCAAACAGCCGGGGTGCTTTATGAGCAGATTCGACCAGGGAACACATTAAAATCAAACAGCCGGGGTGCTTTATGAGCAGATTCGACTAGGGAATACATTAAAATCAAACAGCCGGGGCGCTTTATGGGCAGATTCGACCAGGGAACACATTAAAATCAAACAGCAGGGAACACATTAAAATCAAACAGCCGGGGTGCTTTATGGGCAGATTCGACCAGGGAACACATTAAAATCAAAGAGCCGGGGTGCTTTATGGGCAGATTCGACCAGGGAACACATTAAAATCAAACAGCCGGGGTGCTTTATGGGCAGATTCGACCAGGGAACACATTAAAATCAAACAGCCGGGGTGCTTTATGGGCAGATTCGACCAGGGAACACATTAAAATCAAACAGCCGGGGTGCTTTATGGGCAGATTCGACCAGGGAACACATTAAAATCAAACAGCCGGGGTGCTTTATGGGCAGATTCGACCAGGGAATGAATTTCTAGAGGGTCTAAATCATCCAATAATCTCACTCTGCACCGAAAGCAATCACGATGTTGATTGTTGATATATACATGTCCCAGTGGCGATATGTTCTTATCCCACGAAAAAGTCCGACTAGGACTCAGATGGTGAGCCCAACACGGGCAGGATAGTGCTTTGAATGGTGTCCTCCTCGTTACTTGTATTGTAAAGAACTGTTTACACGGGCAGGATAGTGCTTTGAATGGTGTCCTCCTCGTTACGTGTATTGTAAAGAACTGTTTACACGGGCAGGATAGTGCTTTAAATGGTGTCCTCCTCGTTACGTGTATTGTAAAGAACTGTTTACACGGGAAGGATAGTGCTTTGAATGGTGTCCTCCTCGTTACGTGTATTGTAAAGAACTGTTTACACGGGAAGGATAGTGCTTTGAATGGTGTCCTCCTCGTTACTTGTATTGTAAAGAACTGTTTACACGGGCAGGATAGTGCTTTAAATGGTGTCCTCCTCGTTACTTGTATTGTAAAGAACTGTTTACACGGGAAGGATAGTGCTTTAAATGGTGTCCTCCTCGTTACGTGTATTGTAAAGAACTGTTTACACGGGCAGGATAGTGCTTTAAATGGTGTCCTCCTCGTTACGTGTATTGTAAAGAACTGTTTACACGGGCAGGATAGTGCTTTGAATGGTGTCCTCCTCGTTACTTGTATTGTAAAGAACTGTTTACACGGGAAGGATAGTGCTTTGAATGGTGTCCTCCTCGTTACTTGTATTGTAAAGAACTGTTTACACGGGCAGGATAGTGCTTTGAATGGTGTCCTCCTCGTTACTTGTATTGTAAAGAACTGTTTACACGGGCAGGATAGTGCTTTGAATGGTGTCCTCCTCGTTACTTGTATTGTAAAGAACTGTTTACACGGGCAGGATAGTGCTTTAAATGGTGTCCTCCTCGTTACTTGTGTAACCGTGTGCCAATCTACTTTCCTCTTTCGTACTGAACTCAAACACTAAAGCAGACGACACAAGTTATATTACCCAGGTTCTTTTATTCCATACGATGAAATGGGGAAAATGTGGGATAACGGGGGTTTATCTTCAAATACAACTTTCACTGTATAGGACTAAACAACTTCAAAAAACAAAACAATATTCTCACTCTTCATTCTAAAACTACATTCTTCCCCTAAAGATACCCTTTAAAACACACCAAATCCTTTCCCCAAACTACACTCTACTCTAAATCCTCACTCTCAACTTTAATAAAAAAAAAACCACAATGAGACTCTAATTTAAAACAAACGAAATCTAAAAAAACAACCTAAAAAAACAATTCTTTAAAAAAAACCAAATCTACAAAAACTCTAACAAAATCTGACCAAAATCTCTCCACTAAATCTAACTACTCTTCACTAACAAAACCTAGTCTATAAAAACAAATCTACGCCCCACTAAAAAAAGAAAAAGACCTAACTAAAACAGAACAGACCTAACTAAAAAAGAACCCCTCTAGAAAGAAAGACCTAACTAAACCCCGTCTACTGAAACCCCGTCGCACACTCGGCCATCCTGCAAACACAGAATGCACGCCGTAAGCATACGTAAACAAATCAACAATTTCAACTACCACAAGCTAACTCATTAAACAACAAAACACATCATTCCTACCAAATAACATGCCTACAATACATATACCGTTCTCTCAAACAACGGTCTTCTAAAGCATTCACACACAAAAATCTTCCCCACCATTCCAACTCACAAAACAATCTACTTGAACATTCAAATAAATCCTCCCCCCAAGCAGCATACTATTCTTTTCACCGCCTACCCATTTACAGAAAGAAAATTGTTTTAACCTACCAGCAAAAGAATCCTCACATTCCGGAAAGATTTCCGGCCGTGACAGACATGTCACACAACGGCATTGAAAACACGCCGCACCAAATACACATCTTCTTCCCTCAAAGATTCCAAGCAAAAGCACAGTTTTAGCGTTCACATCCTGTGCGCCGGTGTCACAAGATTAACCCATTCAACTCGAGGGGTGTCAGGCAGCCCCACTTTCTTTAGTTAGTGCCTAACGTCACCTTCAACTATTCAACTTTACATCGCGGCGGAGGGAAAAAAAGAGATGGAACAAAGCCACCTGTCAATTGTTTCTTGTTCACAAAAACACCAATCACAAAATTTACTCCAGAGGCTGGTACTAAAAAAGCGATCGTTTTACCTATGCAAATTTTAGAATCGGCTATTCCGCGAGACCAATTCAATAGAAATGAAACTCAGTCTCGGAAACCTTAATGGATCCCCGATAGTATAGAGGTACCACGAGTTCACACGGATGCACAAGAGTGCATGTGTACCGTAACTGTCGTTCCCAAGCTCACATCCTCCCCAACTTAGACTGTCGTCTCCTGGCGACATGCCAGAATCAAAAAAATTCAACAAAATATTTAACCTCCCAAGAACATAATATTCTCCATCCTCAAATCATTTCAAAAACTTTCACACCAAAACAATCATCAACTGACTAATACAATATTTCTCTAAAACTAATAGGTTCTGAAATACAAATTTCACATAATCCTTCCAGTGCCAATAATCATATCTCCTGTCGACATCCAACTCACACAAGTTGACAAAAAAATCACAACTCATCTTTAACAGAGGCAGTTCCATGGTTCACTTTACAAAGATTTATGTTTACCACTTGCCAGATAACCAATAATGATAATCTTTACGACTTATCAAATATTTTATCTCTCTTGAGCATACATCAGAACAAAATGTTGACAATCTTTACGATTTATCAAAGCATCTGATCTCTCTTGAGCATACATCAGAACAAAATACTGACAACCTTTACGATTTATCAATGCATGTCCCCTCTTTGTATCCCAACTGTACTTGGCAACACAATCTTCTAATCAACTAACAAAATGACCACTTGCCAAGGCAATGAAAAAACTGGAAGTCCTTAAAACTCACCCAGAATATCAAACCTTTAGTTAAAAATCAGCAATAACCTAATGTCACTCATCACAATTAAACCATTCAACAGGAGTATTCATAGGCAACCATACAATCCTTCAGAATCTATTTCAAAAATCCACTAATATTAATTCTAATAAACAAAACCAATGTACACCCTGTCTTCAAACAAAGACATCAATAAGCGCCAGAACTCAAATTCTAAAAAATACCACCAAGAAAATAGCGAGAGCAGAGGAGACAGTAAAAGTGAGAGCGGAGAAAACAGTAAAGACAAACCAAATGATAGCAGAGAGCAAAAAGGAAGAAAAAGGTCATCTAATTCCTTACAGGTGTCATACTTTGCTCCTGAGGCGTACGAGGCTGGAGACGCCATTACTAAACAAATTAAAGTTCAGTGACCAACTAATCTCAAGAATACAAAATCTAAAATCTAGTCACACCCCACTCAATATGTTTGAGTAGTCTATTGACTAGAAACAACGTAGAACTTGTAAAATCTAGCTACATCTTACTCCATCTATTAGAGTAATCTGTCAACTAGAGACAGCATAAAATTTGTAAAATCTAGTTACATTCTACTCAGTACGTTTGAGCAGTCTGTCGACTAGAGACAGCATAAAATTCTCAGATACCACCACCGACTGAACCGAAGCGGACGGTCCTCGTGGTAAATGATGCAAGTTTGAATGCGTCCCAGCACCCTGTCGCTGGGGACGCTGACGGGAATAGTTAGTTACTCTTCGTCTTCCAGACGAACTGTTTGCCCATCTAACCCCGTTTCCTGTAACTTCATCTTCAGAACTTGACTCATCCGTGTCATCTGAACTAGATTCACGTCTCTGGAACTGAAATTCTGGCAACCTAATGGATGCCCGAGGGGCTTGTTGCACAGGAGTCAAATGTTCTTTTATCTCTGCCCTATTTACTCGGAACAGCGCACCTCCGTTTTCAGGTTTTATGACATATGGTCCACCATCCTGATCGGGTATTTCGACCACAACAAAAATCTCTGACTTCCATGCATCATGGATTTTGCGTCTGCCCATACCGTGATCCCGCAACAAGACACGTTGACCAAGCTGAAGTGATTTTCCTCTGACTTTCTTATCAAGGCGCCTCTTTCGCTCATGTGCTGCTTGCTGTAGATTCCGGTTCGCCAGTTGATGTGCCTGTAACAACCGTTCTCGGTGGACTTGAACCCACTCAGTGGTCGGCAAACCACCTTCTTCTTCTAAACCGATCCCCAACAGAAAGTCAACCGGTAAACGCGGTTCCTGACCGAACAACAAAGCGTATGGAGAAAATCCAGTGGAAGAATGGGGCGTCACATTGTAGACATACACCAACTCTTGGAGGTATTCAGGCCACCGTTTCTTTTTCTGATCCGTAAGGGTGCTCAAAAGGTTATGCATCGTCCGGTTGAAACGTTCACACTGAGCATTCCCCTGCGGATGGTACGCAGTGGTCCGAGATTTCTTCACACCGTAGAGAATACAGAGCTCTTTTATCACCTCTCCTTCAAAGTTTCGACCCTGATCAGAGTGAAGTCTCATGGGGATGCCGAATTTCTGAAACCACTCTTTCGTCAAAACCTTTGCTACAGTAACAGCTTTCTGATCGCGGGTAGGTACTGCCACCGTAAACTTTGTAAACACATCTGTCAATACCAGCACGTTTTCCTTACCATCCGTCGCTTTTTCGAGAAGCGTGAAGTCTATAGCCACAACCTCCAGCGGCCGAGAAGCTAACAAATGTCCAATTGGAGCAGTAGCTCGCACTGAAGGCAGTTTGGCAAAGCTGCAACGCTCACATTCCTGAACCCACTTTCCCACTGTGGCGAACATTCCTGACCAGTAACAGCGCTGTCTCAACAATCGCAAACAACGTTCTGCTCCCTGATGACCTGTCCCATGCACAGATTCAAAGACCGGCCTCTGGAGAGACTCTGGCAAAAATATCTGTAACAACGGTTTGTTGCTAACTGGATCTGTGACTCTACGGCAAAGTAAATCTTTCTCAACCACGAGCTTATCCCACTGTCTACACAGAGCAATGGCTGAGTTTCCCAAATCTCGTTTCTCTTGTATACTCGGTCTCGTTCCTTTCTTCAAATGTTGTAACAAAAGACCAATGACTGGATCTTCACCCTGAAGTCTTTGCAGATCTGCGGGTTCAATTGTCGGTAGAGCGTGTGTTGCCCCTAACTGCTCTCTTCCCGACTCATCTGTAGTCCCAGCAACGATGCCCACATGTGCAGTTGTTGCCAACCCTTGATCCCGGCCCATGTTTACAGAGACAGAGCAAGCCGCCACCACTTCTTCCTCGATGTCCGTACCTGGACTCTCAAATGGGTTCCTTGACAGGACGTCCGCGTTCACATTGGATTTCCCAGAACGATACTTGATCTCAAAATTGAAAAGAGCCAACTGCGCCACCCAACGTTGTTCCACAGCCCCTAGTTTGGCAGTCTTCAAGTAGCTGAGAGGATTATTGTCAGTAAAAGCCACGAATGAAGCTCCCAGAAGATATCCACGGAACTTCTCGGTGATAGCCCACCTGAGAGCCAGCAGTTCGAGTTTCATGGAACTATAGTTCTGCATGTTTTTCTCTGATGGACGAAGTGTTCGACTTGCGTAGGCTATAACCCTCTTTCTTCCCTCCTGAGTCTGAGACAACACTGCCCCCAGACCTTTTGAACTTGCGTCTGTTTCCAAGACAAATGGAAGACTATAATCAGCGTATCCCAACACTGGAGCACTGATGAGAGCTAGTTTCAGCTTTTCAAAAGCCTGTTGACAGTCTAACGTCCACTTTCCACCCAACCGAACAGTCTTCCCTCCGGGTTTACCCTTCACACCCTCATGTACCTTCCCGACCAGTGCATGCAACGGCCCTGCCATCTGTGCAAACCCTAGCACGAATCGGCGGTAGTACGATGCAAATCCCAAGAAAGCTCTCAATTCCCTAAGCGTCTGAGGAACTGCCCACTGTTCAACAGCTTTGATTTTCTCCGCGTCAGTCGCGATGCCACCCTGTGAAATGGTGTAGCCCAGATACTGCACTGAAGTACGACAGAACTTGCACTTGTCCGGGTTCAGTTTGAGTCCAAGCTCTCTCAGTCGAGAAAGCACTGCTCTCAATCGCTCAATGTGTTCCTGGAAGGTTTTACTATAGACCAGAATGTCATCTAAGTACACCAGCAGCATCTGGAAGATCAGGTCATTCATCCCTGCTGTCATGAGTCGTTGGAAAGTAGCGGGAGCGGAACAGAGTCCGAATGGCATACGCTTGAACTCAAATAACCCAAATGGTGTAATGAAAGCAGTCTTTTGTCTGTCCTCCTCGTCCATTGCTATCTGATGATACCCTGAAGCAAGATCCAATGTGGAAAAGTAGTTCGCTCCCTTCAATGCATCCAAAGACTCGTCAATCCTTGGCAGTGGAAATGCATCACGTCTCGTCTTCGCATTCAGCTTGCGATAGTCCACACACATGCGCAATTCTCCGTTCTTCTTCCGCACTAAAACTATAGGCGAAGCAAAAGGGCTAGTACTGGGCTGTATAATGTCTTTCTCTAATAAGTCTTGAATGTGTTTTCTAACCTCTTCAAGTTGTGTTGGGGGAATGCGACGGTATGTCTGACTTACTGGAACATCATCCAGCAAAGGAACTTTGTGCTTAATTAAGTCAGAATAACCTACATCCAGATCATCTTTGACCCATGTTTCTGGAAACTCGCAATACAAATCATGCAACTGTTTGCGTTCCTCCTCATTACTTGCTGCGCCCAACAGACTCTCGGGAACCTTCAAGTCTGTCACATCACTCTCTGCAGATATCGTATCACACGACACCACAACCTTCCCAGCAATCTCCTCTGCCTTCACCCCTGGCGAAACAACGCTATGAACTGCATGAACCGTGCCAACCGGAGTTCGCTCTGTCAAAAAGACATCTTCATCACTCAGATTAACAATCTGGACGTTCCACGGACCTTTTCCCTTTACCAGAGTCTGAGCTAGTAAACACTTCTCCCGGGTTGGACCCTCTAATGCCTCTATGACGTACTCGCCCTGTTCTGTCACCTTCTTTCCATACCCTCCACTCAAACAAACAGTGGAAATTGAGCGAGCGGGCATGTGTATGCCGCCCTTTGGCACCCTCACCAACCCAACACAAGCTGGAGTGTCTACCGTTATGTCTGCCACTCTAATATTCACAGGCCCATGATCTCTCACGTCACGGATGACGTTCATGCCGAGTATGACTCGCGGCTCGCAACCCTCCGAATCAGAAACTTCCTTTTGAACAAGGATGACCCGTTCGGGAATAACTTGTTTCCCAACCTTAACGTCCAGTATAGTGTAGTCTATGTAGGGAACCTCCAACCCATTGGCTCCAACCAACCGTACAAGTGTATTGTCTCTTACCAGTTCTTCGCTAAAATGTTTGTAAAAACAATGTTCACTGATAATCGTGACTTGTGAACCGGTATCCCACAACGTTTCCAACGTCACACCTCCCATTTCTACCACAACAACAGGTCGTTCGCCCACCATTCTAGAAAGAACTGAGCCCTGCTCCTCCCCGTCCTGTGTACGGCTCTTTACACAGTCGGTTACTGGTTTAACCCTTTCCAAGTACATGATCTGATCACGTGGCCAGGCTTGCCACATTTCAGACAAATGGGTTTTCCATCGGATGTAAACTTATATTTGGGAGGTCGTCTCTCTGAAAGCCCGACCTTGAGTGCCTCAAGTTCCTGTTCTAACTCTTTTTGGCGACTCGCCATCTTCCTGACTTCTTCAAAACAATCTGAATTGTCATGAGTCGCGACTGTATTGGCTGTAGCGTTCTTTGGAACTGGAGTACGTATTTCTTCCCATTCTAATGCCAATTTCCTCAGTTCACTGAATGAGACCGACCCGTTTTGTATGTGCCTCCTCAAATCAAGGACCAGCGATCTGTCATGAATCCCTTCAACAAAATGATCCACAAGCAGGTCTTCAGAGGACACAGCGCGTCTCGATTCCTCTTGTTTGGCTTTCACCGCGTTAAAGCGTGTGAATAAATCATTGGCATACGCTCGGACCGTTTCTCGACTTCCCTGTCGCCTTTCAGCAAAACATGCCATAAGAGTTGGTAATGGGCGTTTGTCGCCGAATGCATCCACTAAGATTGCAAAAATGTCTTCGATACTGCTGTATGACTGACCACATGACTTCAGTTCAACCCTGGCTAGTCCCTCTACATGCTGAGTCACATAGCGAATCTGCTCTTCTCTCCCGAAATCCCTCACAGCACTACCAATCTCTTCTATGAAATCCTTAACAGAGTACCTTCCATCTTCTCTGCTATCTCCGTAGAATTTCCTAACTTTGGGGGGTTTCGAAACAACAACTTTCGGGGCGGATCTTGCCTCTAAACTTTCCCTCATGCTACTCAACTCTGTAGCCATTCTCCGCAAATCCCCTCCTTCTCTTACAATCCTTCCCCTTCCCTGCCCCAACGGTGTCTGTGAAAAATCAGCGGCCGAAGTAAATTCCAAATCAGATTCATCCATGTTGGTATTTTAAAAGGTTGGTATTTTAAAAGGTTGGTATTTTAAAAGGTTGGTATTTTAAAAGGTTGGTATTTATAACATTGACCTGTGTTGGTGTTACGTTTCTTCAACCAGAAGGTTATTCGAAACTTGTCAACACGTGTGTAATATAAGTTAAACCAAGCTCTTACTGGCAACCAAGAAAAAATCCACACCACCCAGCATACATACAACACAACCAAAAGTGTTAGTAATCACATCACATCACCATGTAGCATAATCAAACATACAACTACACATGTCAGTCATAATATCAAATCAACATAATCAACCACAACTCTTCCAGTGCTGGTCAACTCCCCAACTCTGTCTCTTTGTACGGTGTGCAAACAGTCTTTCACAAACGTCCGAAGAAATGTTAATCGTTGAAGTCCTTCTTCTGTGGATTAACAGAGTAAAAAGAAATGTTAATCACTGTAATCCTTTCTTCCACGGATTAACAAACTAAATGGCAATGTTGACAACAAAGCCGCATCCGTCGACGTCACGCCCGGACTCCCTCCAACTTCTCACACGCCTGTCTCCTCGACACCAGCCCGCGTCCGGACTGCATGCCTGCCATCCTCTCCCTGTGCGACGGGGTCCCCTAACCTACTCTAATCCTAGCCCTAACCGTAACACCCCCTACCCACCCTTGCTCCGCAGCGCCAAATGTAACCGTGTGCCAATCTACTTTCCTCTTTCGTACTGAACTCAAACACTAAAGCAGACGACACAAGTTATATTACCCAGGTTCTTTTATTCCATACGATGAAATGGGGAAAATGTGGGATAACGGGGGTTTATCTTCAAATACAACTTTCACTGTATAGGACTAAACAACTTAAAAAAAACACAATATTCTCACTCTTCATTCTAAAACTACATTCTTCCCCTAAAGATACCCTTTAAAACACACCAAATCCTTTCCCCAAACTACACTCTACTCTAAATCCTCACTCTCAACTTTAATCCAAAAAAAACCACAATGAGACTCTAATTTAAAACAAACGAAATCTAAAAAAACAACCTAAAAAAACAATTCTTTAAAAAAAAACAAATCTACAAAAACTCTAACAAAATCTGACCAAAATCTCTCCACTAAATCTAACTACTCTTCACTAACAAAACCTAGTCTATAAAAACAAATCTACGCCCCACTAAAAAAAGAAAAAGACCTAACTAAACCAGAACAGACCTAACTAAAAAGAACCCCTCTAGAAAGAAAGACCTAACTAAACCCCGTCTACTGAAACCCCGTCGCACACTCGGCCATCCTGCAAACACAGAATGCACGCCGTAAGCATACGTAAACAAATCAACAATTTCAACTACCACAAGCTAACTCATTAAACAACAAAACACATCATTCCTACCAAATAACATGCCTACAATACATATACCGTTCTCTCAAACAACTGTCTTCTAAAGCATTCACACACAAAAATCTTCCCCACCATTCCAACTCACAAAACAATCTACTTGAACATTCAAATAAATCCTCCCCCCAAGCAGCATACTATTCTTTTCACCGCCTACCCATTTACAGAAAGAAAATTGTTTTAACCTACCAGCAAAAGAATCCTCACATTCCGGAAAGATTTCCGGCCGTGACAGACATGTCACACAACGCCATTGAAAACACGCCGCACCAAATACACATCTTCTTCCCTCAAAGATTCCAAGCAAAAGCACAGTTTTAGCGTTCACATCCTGTGCGCCGGTGTCACAAGATTAACCCATTCAACTCGAGGGGTGTCAGGCAGCCCCACTTTCTTTAGTTAGTGCCTAACGTCACCTTCAACTATTCAACTTTACATCGCGGCGGAGGGAAAAAAAGAGATGGAACAAAGCCACCTGTCAATTGTTTCTTGTTCACAAAAACACCAATCACAAAATTTACTCCTGGGCCCATATGCTTATTGGGGAAGTTCGCGACAACTCCCGAAGTTTTGAGTGACATCGGAAGTACTTGCCTCACTTTCGTATGCATGGGCCGGAAAAAGGGTTTACCTCGAAGCAAAGCGAGGAAGTAACTCAGGGTATTTTGCGACTACTTCTAAAGTTTTGAGTGACATCGGAAGTACATCCTCACTTTCGCATGCATGGGACGAAAAAAGAGTTTACTTTGGAAGCTAACGAGGAAGTAAATGAGGGTAAATGTACTACAGCCAGACCCAGTAGTAAACACGCTACTTCCACAGTTTCTCAGTGCAAAAAGGCAGGGCTTTTTTTCAGTTTTTCATGTCAAACCGAGCTGACGCTCCCAAAGAGAGAAAATAGAGGGAAAAGTCGTATCTTCTGCATGCATTTCGTGCAAATTTCCCTGAATACAAACCTGAGTTGCCAGCTTTGACTTTTGTTTGTTCTGGGTCATTGGCCACCACTCTTTCATTCCCGCTTATACGAGGGGGTTACTGTGTTTCTATGAAAATGGGCGTCGTTGTGTGCATGTGTGAGTGTGTGTGTGTGTGTGTGTGTGTGTGTGTGTGTGTGTGTGTTTGTGTGCGTGCGTGCGTGTGTTTGTGTGCGTGTGCGTGTGTGTGTGTGTGTGTGTGTGTATGTATTTGTGCGAGTGCCTGTCTGCCTGTGTGTGCGTGCGTGCGGGTATAATTGTGCGTCTGTTCCTTCATACGTTTGTTTGCGTGTTCGCGCGTGCCGTGTGTGTGTGTGTTTGTGTGTGTGTGTGTGTGTGTGTTTGTGTGTGTGTGTGTTTGTGTGTGTGTGTTTGTGTGTGTGTTTGTGTGTGTGTGTACGTGTGTGTGTGTTTGTGTGTGTTTTCGATGTTATGTGTGTGTTCGACGGTGTGTGTGTGTTCGACGGTGTGTGTGTGTGTGTGTGTGTGTGTGTGTGTGTGTTCGACGTTATGTGTGTGTTCGACGGTGTGTGTGTGTGTGTGTGTGTGTGTGTGTGTGTGTGTATGTGTGTGTGTGTGTGTGTGTGTACCCACTCCCCACACTATGATGAGCTGACTATATTTGCGCCTTGATATTTTATTCATGTTCTTACGTTTTATGCTGTTTATTGTGATTCACCACACCCGAGTTTATCGTAATTGAGATAATAAAGTGTTCTATGTCTATGTATTATGTCTAATACACATGCACACACGCACGTAGGCTACAAAAATCCAATGTTGACTTTGAACTTTATATAAACATACATCCTCTTCACAATTAACGAGGACAAACGTAATTTACAAACACCTAAGTACAACAATTTTTCTGTTTTAAAAATTCGGACACACATTTTCTCAAATAATATGAAATTCGCTGAACTTATCTTCTTTTCACTACACCTTATATCTTGATTCCCAAAAAATGGAGTTCTGCCTTTTTAAATTTACCAGTAACACAAACATTCGCTCTGACCAAACTATTTTTGTCCAGCAGTTTTACCGATACACAATTGTCGCGTAGTCTATGTGTATTACGTCCCTTGATATGCTAATGAGCATCCGGGGGACTCGACACCGGCGTCGCCATCTTGGTCGCCATCTTGGTCGCCATCTTGACATCATGCCTGAATAAACACCTTTCCAAACTATCCGACTGTTGGGCTAGTTGTGTGAGTATGACAGCTACATTATGCTAATAGCATAACGCTACATGGTGGCAGCGTGGTCAGTACCGACGTCTCTAGCAAATCGAACTGAATTTAGTTTCAGAAAACAGAAACCTGAGTGGCGAGACCTAGCAAGCAGAACTAGACTAGAGTCATGGGTCCTTTCAAAGCGCCCGACGCATTCGATTTCACGCAACCTACAAAATGGCCTGAATGGAAACAGCGTTTTGAGAGATACAGGTCAGCGTCCAAACTGGATAAAGATGAGGAAAAGGTACAGGTCAGTGCTTTGATCTATGCGATGGGAAATGAAGCTGAGAGAATATTTCTTTCATTCGGACTGAGTGATGCAGACTCAAAGAAGTTTGATGTTGTCCTTGGCAAATTTGATGGGTATTTTGTTCCAAAAAGAAACATTATCCATGAACGAGCTAGATTCCACGTTAGAAATCAGAAGCCTGAAGAAAACATTGAAACATATGTTCGTGCACTGCATGAGTTAGCTGCAACAGCGGAGTTCCCAAACAAAGAAGAGTCCATTAGGGACAGATTGGTGTTAGGAGTCCTAGACACTGAACTTTCAGAAAAACTGCAGTTAAAACCGGACTTGACCTTACAAGGTGCTGTGCAGGACGCTAGGCAGTATGAACTGGTAAAGTCACAGCTCTCAGACCAGCGACAGTCAAGTGTCGACGCACTACAGCGCAGACAAAGCGGAGGTAGTGATCAACGGAACAGGCGTGGAGGTAGCGCTGGCAGCGCTCGTAGAGGCGGCAGTAGTTATACTCCAGGCAGAGGCGGCTCAACCCAAGGCGGGGGGAAGCTGCAAGAGGCCAGCTGTTCACGTTGCGGTCGTCAGCACCACAGACAAGCGTGCCCAGCACAAGGCAAGAAGTGCAACAAGTGCGGACGCAACAACCATTTCGCAGCAGTCTGCAGAAGCAAGGCAGTCAACGCCATAGATGAACCACAAATGGAGGTGGCATCACAGAGGGGGCATTCAGAAGAGGCTCAAGCAAGCCGAGAGGAACACTTTGTAGGAACATTGTGCTCAGAAGGCAAAAAGGAACCGCCGTGGATGACGACACTCAAGTTTGGAGGATGCGACGTCCCATTCAAGATTGATACTGGAGCGGACGTGTCCGTTATCTCATCAGCGCAGTACCGAAAGCTGAAGCCTTGCCCACAACTTAGCAAAACCAGCGCAATCCTGCGTAGTCCAGGAGGTATCCTAAAGTGTGAGGGACAATTTGTGGCCATTAGCAAAGTCCACGACCAACTTCACTCGCTTCGACTCTTCGTCGTACAGTCAAAGACAGACAACCTTCTCAGCAGAGAAGCAGCGGCAAGAATGGGCCTAGTCATGAGGGTTGAAGCTGTGGAGATGCCCTTCGGTGAGCTGGATGACAAACCTGTCCAGTGCCCACCAGTGAAGATCGTTCTGAAAGCAGAATCTGAAGCTTACAGTGTTCACTCAGCAAGAAGGATCCCAATACCTCTGCTAGACAAAGTCAAAGATGAACTCACAAAGATGCAGAAGGCTGGGATTATAGAAGAGGTGACAGAACCAACAGATTGGTGTGCACCGATAGTGCCAGTCATGAAGAAGTCAGGATCAGTGAGAATCTGCACAGACTACAAGCATCTGAACGCAGCAGTCAAGCGTGAGCGCTACACACTCCCCACGCTCGAAGACATCCTGCACAAGCTGTCTGGGTCGGCAGTTTTCAGCAAGTTAGACGCCACATCAGGATTCTACCAGATTCCACTTGACCCAGAGTCAGCAAAGCTCACTACCTTCATTACCCCATGCGGTAGATTTTACTACAAGAGGTTGCCATTCGGCATAACTTCAGCTCCAGAGATTTTCCAAAGAACCATGGAGAACATACTGAAGGATGAGTCCAACGTCATTTGTTTCTTCGATGACATGATGGTCCACAGTGAGGATGAACCAGCACACGAGCGACATCTTGAAAGCGTGACTAAGAAACTGGCCAGCGTCAACCTGAAGCTGAATCGGGAGAAGTGCGAACTCAGGAAGCATGAGATCGAGTTCTTGGGTCATCGAATCAGCAAGAACGGCATCTCACCAGATCCAGCCAAACTGGAAGCCATCATGACCATGACAGATCCAACCAACGTGCCCGAGTTGAGGAGGATGCTTGGTATGATCAACTTCCTGGGTCGCTACTTGCCCAACCTGTCCAGTGTACTCCATCCAGTGACACAACTTCTGGAGAAGAACCAAGCATGGACATGGGGCCCAGCACAGATCCAGGCCATGGTGACTGTGAAGAAGATGCTTACCTCAGCGCCAACGCTAGCACACTACGATCTGAGGAAGCCGACAGTCGTCAGCGCAGATGCGAGCAGTTATGGGATCGGAGGAGTTTTGCTGCAAGAACACCCCGAAGGCATGAAACCTGTCGCATACTGTTCAAGAACATTGACAACCACAGAACGCAGATATGCCCAGATCGAGAAAGAGACACTGGCAGCAGTCTGGTCATGTGAGAAATTCAGCAGATACCTGATAGGTCTGGAAAACGTGACGCTTCAGACAGATCACAAGCCTCTCGTGCCCATCATCAACCACAAAGACCTTCAAGATACGCCCATACGATGTCAAAGGATGCTGATGCGTCTCATGAGGTTCAGCGTCAAAGCTGAGTATGTGCCGGGGAAGAAGCTTGTCGTCGCAGATGCTCTCTCCCGCAGTCCTCAGTTCAACACTGAACAGCAAGACGAGGTCACAACACTCATTGAAGATGTGGAAGCCTACCTACACGGTGTGGACATTTCCTGGTCTTGTGCAGCATCAGACAAACGCATGCAAGAAATCGCAGTGGAGACGAAGAAAGACAGACTGATCCAAGAAGCACTTCGCTATACGCGTGAAGGATGGCCGCAGTACATCACCGAAGTTGAGGATGGATTGCGTGACTACTACGCAGTGCGCAGTGAACTCAGCGAGAATCAGGGTCTTCTTACTAGAGGAAAGCGCATCGTGGTCCCAGCTTCGCTACAGGACGACATTCTACGCAGAATCCACGAGGGTCATCAAGGGATCACTAAATGTAGAGAGAGGATGAAGGAAGCAGTTTGGTGGCCCGGAATCAGCGCCAGAATGAAGAAGTTGGTTGAAGAATGCAAGCACTGTCAGGAGAAGAGGCCATCGCAAACCAAAGAGCCATTGATTCCAACAGAGCTACCTCAGCGAACATTCCAGAAGTGCGGAGCAGATCTGTGTGAACTCAAGGGACAGTCATACCTTGTTCTTGTGGATTACTACTCCCGGTACATTGAACTGGCTCACCTCAAGACGATCACTTCAGCAGAAGTCATCAAGAACATGAAAGACATGTTTGCACGACAGGGCATCCCCGAGATACTTGTTTCTGATAATGGAACGCAGTTCACATCCGGAGAGTTCCAGATCTTTGCAAAGGAGTGGGGATTCAAACACGTCACTACAAGTCCTCACTTTCCACAGGCGAACGGTGAGGCGGAACGAGCAGTACAGACAGCAAAGAAGATACTGTCGCAAGATGATCCTGCACTCGCTCTTCTCATCTACAGAGACACACCTATTGAAGCCACAGGCTACAGCCCAGCACAGCTTGCATCAGGAAGACGTCTGAGAACAACGCTCCCAACACTGTCTGAAAACCTCGAGCCCAGAGTCTGCGAGAAATCAACAGTGGCAGCCAATGACGCAAAGGCTAAGAAGAAGAACAAACAAACATTCGATAGGCGTCATGGAGTACGGCCCCTAGATACGCTTCTTCCTGGTGACATCGTGATGCAGAAGCTGGACGGAGAGAAGAGTTGGAGAAGCCCAACAGTGGTGCAGCAGCAAGTCGCACCAAGATCCTACGTGGTGAAATCGCCACGAGGCACGTTTCGGCGCAACAGGCGTCACCTCAGGCGCTCACATGGTCTGCAGCCTGAGAAGTCCACTCCCTACTCCATTCCTGTCCAAACTGACCTTTCCCAACACGAAGCCCACATCCCCGTATCCAGTGACCAGAAGAGTGGTGCAAGTCACAAAGCACCCAGTCCAGTCCAGACAGGCTCTTACGTTCACAATGAGCCCGGCCCGTGTCCAGGGCCAGTGTCCAGCGACGTCTCCAGCAGCAGTGGTGCCAGCCCAGGTGACGGAGGGTCCGCCAGAGGTTCACCCCCAAGGAACACCGGCCAGGACGCCGGAGGGTCCACCTACAGTCCATCTCCACAGGGCATCATCAACAGCAGGCCGACACCGGTGACTACCCGCAGCGGCAGAGCCATCACCATGCCAGCCCGCTTCAAGGAGTGAACTGTACAAGACATCGCCCAAGCAGGGAAGTGAACTTATGTTATTCGTTAATTGTGCCTTTGCAAGCAAGCAGAATCAAAGTTGGATTCATGAACTTTAGTTACAAAAAGCAAAGTTGCTTATCTCCTTCCTCGGTTATCTGTGGACACTAAAAATTTAATTGCAAGCCACTTCGAAAGGCTTTATTTGTCAATCTCAAAGGAAGGGAGATGTCGCGTAGTCTATGTGTATTACGTCCCTTGATATGCTAATGAGCATCCGGGGGACTCGACACCGGCGTCGCCATCTTGGTCGCCATCTTGGTCGCCATCTTGACATCATGCCTGAATAAACACCTTTCCAAACTATCCGACTGTTGGGCTAGTTGTGTGAGTATGACAGCTACATTATGCTAATAGCATAACGCTACAACAATCATTCAAAAAACACTACAAAAAGAGTTTTAAGTTAACCGACTTCGCTACCACATAAACAACCTTTTTTTATTGTCCCCAACATTCTGGTCAACGAAATCATTATTATAGACAGTCATTCTATTTAAGGACAATTATCACAGCTTTCGTTCAACCAGTTAAAAACAACAATTATAGTAAAAGCTACAGCGCGATCAACGTTTGCCCATTTACGAACTCGCGATGAGATTTGTTTCTTCTGGTCACCAAGCCTACCGTTTACAAACGCATGCGCACTAATTGGGATTCCCCCAATTTTCTCGACCTTGACCTCAGAACTCTCGAAGCCACTACTTCGGCGTTCAATTTAGCTCGTGCATACCGAGTAGCTGGCAACTTTGCTTTCGAAGTTCCCACTTCCAATGTCAAGGGCCTCTCGCTTGACATAATTATACGACGATATCGCATCTCAAGGGTCCTTACCCATCCAAAAGAAACCTCCAGCGCATACTACAATTGCAGGACATTCCGTTTTTAAAGGCAGCTCATTGGGAAATTATCTCAGACACAATATCGAAGACGTGAAATGTGTCAATCGAGCAACTGTCGTAACTTGGCTACAATGAGACGGTCTCCTACCTTGCACCATAGACACGGACTGTGACATTCTTGTTTAATTTAGGTGAAATGTGTTAACTTGTCTTGAACAGACAAACAAAGGACAGACTCGAGGCTTCTAGTTCCGACATCTTTACTCTCGAAGACGACAAGGGACACAACCCATGAATGAGGAGGAGCTAGCTCAGCGTAGCCTCCCATGTGTATATGCAAAACACAAGTCTAAAACCTGGATACGGAAATGGACCTCAGTCCATCAACATCCCCTTCACTTTCAACAAGTTACTTTGGTAACAAAACAAAATACAATGAAGAATAAAAACAATGCAAATTAAAAACTCAATCACTGAATCAGCATGCCCTTGCTGAAGACCTACTGTACTTTTACCAACATAACAAGATTCAAACTTGCAAATAACAATACGTAAACAAACGTCTGGCAAAACGCAATGCTCAAAGTAAAATTAGAACTGTTTGCATACTTATGCAAATTCACCTCACTATCCCCCTTTCTCATGGTCAATACAGTATGTTGATTTTGCAAAGTAAATCATTAATATTTACTGATTGTGAGATAAAAACTACAACGAACGGACCAACAAAACCCAAAACAAAACAAAAGGAAAACAGAAGATTAAATAATCATGAACAAAATTAAAAACTTCCATCTAACAGTTTTCTTCCTACACACAGATCACTCTGATTTTTCCCAGTGTTTATGTCACTCCTTTGTTTTCAATTGTTCTCAATATCACTGTCTTGTGCACTTGCAACACAGAATTGTTCTCTTAGGTTGTGTCATAGTCAATCATCCAAGATGGTTTCTTACGGGCTCGCTGAGGACGCACTGGTATGGTTGACACTTCTGTAGGAACGTCGACAGGTCTCAGATCCTGGGTAGGTTGTAGTGCTGTTTCTGTGTTGTCAGGGACAGCTACCACTTGGTGTCCTTCATCATTCTGTTGCATTTCAGGTATAGGCTCCGGCTTAATCTTCGTAGGGCGAATGTGTGCTCTGTTTCTCCTGTAAGTTGCTCCATTTCGACCCTCAACAATGTAAGATCGATTCGAATGCTCACGTTGCACCGTCCCTTTCTGCCATCTTTGTCCTTCACGATGCTTGTAGTAGATTGGCTGTCCATTTGATAGCGGGGTCAAATCCTTGGCAGCTCTATCGTAGCTCTGCTTTACTGACCGACGCCTCCTCTGTCGCTTCTGCCTCGCCTTCCGTGTCTGCGTCTTGCTTACTGGCTTGTTCGTAGCTGCCGGCAGTCTCGACCTTGTCAGCCGCCCAAACATCAGTTGAGTAGGGCTCAGCTCCGTGTCCTGCTGTGGGGTGTTGCGCAGCTCCAAAAGCGCATCGTAGACGTTTGTATTGTCCTGAAGGCATTTCATCATCATGTGTTTGATCGTCTTCACTGCCGCTTCTGCTTTGCCGTTTGCTTTAGGGTATAGAGGCGACGACATTGTATGAGTAATGCCCCAACGACTGGCAAAGGACTGAAATTCTGCAGCAGTAAACTGGGGACCACCGTCAGATATCAGTTCAGCTGGAATACCGTAACGTGCAAACAAAACTCTCAGTTTCACGATCACATCACTCGCAGTGGTACCTTTCAGCTGATCCACTTCGATGAAAGAAGTGAAATAGTCCACTGTCACCAGATATTGACGTCCATCGAGATCAAAGAGGTCTATCCCGATCTTCATCCATGGTGCATTCCCGTCACTGTGCTGTGTCAGCGTCTCTTTTTGGTTCTCTGGCTTCATCTGCTGGCACGGTTCACAGTGATCTGCCACGTCTTTGATATCCTTGGCCATGGCTGGCCAATACAGTAGTTCCCGGGCCCGCCTCAGCATGCTGTCATATCCCAAATGAGCTGCGTGTAATCTCCTCTTCATTTCTCCTCTCATGGCTCTGGGAATCAGGACTCTCTCTCCTTTCAGAAGAATACCACGCTGTTCTCCGAGGGTGTCACGGATGTCAAAATACAGTCTGATTGGCTCAGGAACATCTTCTTTCCTCTCAGGCCATCCGTTTCTGATGACATGTAGCAGTGTCTGAAGATCTGGGTCATTCTGCGTCGCTTCTCTCACCTCTTCCCTTGTTCTGTCAGGCATGTCCATTAGCGAGTTGATGGCAAAAACTCGCACATCCGTTCCAGGGTCAGGAAGGTACGCCCTGCTCAGTGTATCAGCAATAAAGAGCTGACTTCCAGGTACGTAGTTGAAGGCAATGTCGTATCGATGGAGTCTCATCATGAGAGCTTGTATCCTCCGCGAAGCTTGACTCAGCGGCTTTCTGAGGATGGCTGCTAGCGGTTTGTGGTCATTCTGGACACGAACTTTGCGACCAAAGGTATACTGGTCAAACCGCTCCAAGCCAAACACTAAAGAGAGTGTCTCTTTTTCAATCTGGGCCCAGTTCTTCTCAGCCGGACTCAGAGCTCTTGAAGCGTACTCCAGGGGCCTGCCGTCTTGCAGAATTGCTGCCCCAAGGCCATCTTTACTGCTGTCGACTTGAATCACGAGTTCCTTTTCTGGATCAAAGAATGCCAGCACCGGTGTGTTTGTCATTTTCTTCTTCACAGTCTCGAACGCTTGGTCACATTCTTGCGTCCACGCCCACTGACAGTCTTTCTTTGTCAGTGCTCTTATTGGTCCCAGGTCACTGGCCAGGTCGGGCATGAATCGTGACAGGTACTGAACCATACCACACAGCCTCCGGACTCCATGCACGTCGGTTGGGGGTGGCATGTTGAGGATTGCAGATACCTTCGCTGGATCTGGTTGGATACCTGTTGACGAAATACGGTGACCCATGAACGTGATTTCGTCTTTCCGGACTTCAGCCTTCTTGTCATTCAGCTTGATGTGTCTCTCAGCACACCTCTTTTGCAGATCGTTAAGATTCTTGTCATGGTCCTTTCCAGCTTCACTCTTGTCGCCGCCACGACCCACGACGACGATGTCATCAGCTACGCAGACAACTCCATCAAGTCCATCCAAAGCCTCAGTGAGTCGCTTCTGGAAAATCTCGCTGCTTACCGAGAGGCCAAACGGCAGTCTGGACCATCGGTACCTGCCAAAAGGTGTGATCATGGTCGTCAACAGACTCGACGGCTCGTCCAGACGCACATGCCAAAATGCCTCCTTCACATCAAGTCTTGTGAACACTTTTGCGTTCTGCAGGCTGGGCAGGACATCATCAAGCGTTGGGAGTTTGAAGTGCTCTGTCATGAGCGCAGCGTTCAAGGGCTGGGGGTCGATGCAAATACGAAGAGAGCCATCGCTGTCTTTACGAGTAACTGCCATTTGACTGACCCAGGCAGTAGGTTCCTCAACGCGCAGTAGCACCCCTCGTTCGACAAGCTTGTTTATTTGCTGGTGAACTTCTTCTTGCAATGCCAATGGAATTCGGCGGCATGGCAGGACTTTTGGTTTTGCTTGTGGGTCGACTCGCAGTGATGCTTCTCCCAGGTCACCTAACGTGTCTGCTGTAACACTGGCAATGAATGCACCACGGTTGACTGTTATCAGTCCCAGTTCCTGTATGGTCGACACACCTAACAAACAGCTGAAACTGTTCTCCACCACAGTGAAACGCACACTGGCTGAGACACCTGTCTTGGGATTCACAATGTCCAACACAGCCTCACCCAAAGGCTGCACAACAGTACCGTTCCACATTGTAAGACTGTGTTTCACTGGTGATACTTGCGTCTTTTTCACATATCTTGCACAAATAGTGTTCACATCTGCTGCGCTGTCCAGCTGGAAACGAACTTCGCAGTCGTTGATACGCATCAAGGCTGTCACTCTCTGTTTGTTCTTTGATGTTACAGCAGCCAGATACTGCTGGTCTCTTTCTTCGTTCACAGTCTCTGTAGACCTGTTTGCTTCAATGGCGTTGACGCTGCGGCATTTTATACTGAAATGGTTTCGCCTTGAACACTTGCTGCAGACTTTTCCCCATGCTGGGCAACTTGTTTTCTTCCTCTCATGTGATCGACCACAAAAATTGCAGTCCTGCACAAACGCTCTGCTATCTCTGTCATCCCCCCCTCTTTTTCTCTGTGAGTCAGTGTTTAATTCGTTTGGAAGATTGTCTTTGTCCTTTGTCACTTTGTCTACATGTGCAGAGGCTTCTGACATCTCTTTTGTTTGCTTTGCTGTCAGTTCAAATACCCGACAAATGTCAACAGCTTTCTGTAGATCTAGCTGTCTTTCTCGAAGAAGTAGCTCTTGCACTTTGCCGGTGACGGAGAACACAATCTTGTCCCTTATCATCCTGTCTCTCATTGCACCGAAATTGCACAATTTTGCCCTGGTGCGCAGGTCAGTGAGGAACGCATCGAAAGGTGCTCTGTATGAGACATTCCAAAATCGGTGGGTTTCAATGACCTCACTCGTTTGAGGGCTACAGAACTCATGTAGCTTGCCTAACACTTTGATGGGGTCCTCCTTGTCGTCATTTTCATCAAATACAAAATGTTCAAACACTTCTTGAACCTGGGGACCAGCGCAGTGTAGAATAATGGCAGTCTGTGTCTTTTTCGGCTTTTCCGACGCACCGGAAGCTCTCATGTAAAAATCCATCTGCCGCCGCCACGTGCGAAATGATTCTGCCAGATTATCGTCGGACAGATCAAGAGAGGGGGGCTGTCGAAAAGGACTCACCGCTTCGGCCATCTTCTCGTAGTTCGTGGGTTGCTCTTGTCTTTTCACTTCAGGTGTTATTTACGCTGCCACCATGTTAACTTGTCTTGAACAGACAAACAAAGGACAGACTCGAGGCTTCTAGTTCCGACATCTTTACTCTCGAAGACGACAAGGGACACAACCCATGAATGAGGAGGAGCTAGCTCAGCGTAGCCTCCCATGTGTATATGCAAAACACAAGTCTAAAACCTGGATACGGAAATGGACCTCAGTCCATCAACAAAATGCTTAAAACAGAGTGACTCAAAAGCGACAGTTCGATCAGTTACTGACCGAAAAAAACGTGCTCGAGTCATTCGGCGAAGGTGGCGAGCTTTCAAACCAGCACGACTGAATAACTCAGAATGCCTTTTTTCATCGTGCCTCTATTCTACACGAGTAACATAGTGCAGTGGTAACGGTTCCGGACTCTCGTTCATTTGCTCCGGGTTCAAGTTCCGCCGGGAGCTATATATTTTTTATTAATCTTTTCCTTTTTAAGCCTCCGCAATGCATTCCGGCTGCAAAAACCGGGTTTTGCCTGTGTTAATTTTATTCATTTGCAAAAGAAACCTTCCTATGCTTTGAAAAAATCATATCATGTCTTGACTTTCAACTGTACGCGCGTGTGTATATGTGTGTCACTACGGTGAGTATGTGTGTGTGTGTGTGTGTGTGCGTGAGTGTGTGTGTGTGTGTATGTGTGTGTGTGTGTGTGTGTGTGTGTGTGTGTGTGTGTGTGTGTGTGTGTGACGTGTCACTTGTGTCATCATAGTTTCAGTGTGTGTATGAGTGTAGATTGAGAGAGAATGAGAGAAAGTGAGAGAGAGTGAGTGTGTGGTTATTTGTTTGTGACTGTGTGCGTGCGTGTATGGGTGCGTGTGTATGTGTATATGTGTGCGCGCGAGCGCGCGCGTGTGTGTGTGTGTGCAGTGTGTGGTGTGTGTGTGTGTTTATGTGTGCCGTCAGTGTCACTTGTGTCATAGTGTCAGTATCTTTATGTTTAACAGTTAGACTGTTCTGAAATTTGGACAGAATAACCGTTCTTTCGTAAAACACTTCTGTCAAGAGTACAGCAATTTCACCATCTGAAAAAGGCGCAGAACGCCCCTCTGTGTCTACTTTCTTTTTGCGGCACACGTGCCTTGCCATTTTCGTTGACTGAAATGTTGATAGAAACGTGCGCATGCGTATTAGTAGGGATTCCCCCAATTTCCCCGACCTTGACCTTAATACTCTCGCTGTCACTACTTTGGCGTTCAAGTCAGTTCATGCATTGTGAACAGTTAGAAAGTTGACTTCGGGAGTTCCCACTTCGAAAAGAGGCCTCTACTTCCAGTGTTTCTTACTTCTAGTTCATGCATACGGGCCCTGAGGCTGGTACTAAAAAAGCGATCGTTTTACCTATGCAAATTTTAGAATCGGCTATTCCGCGAGACCAATTCAATAGAAATGAAACTCAGTCTCGGAAACCTTAATGGATCCCCGATAGTATAGAGGTACCACGAGTTCACACGGATGCACAAGAGTGCATGTGTACCGTAACTGTCGTTCCCAAGCTCACACTTGTATTGTAAAGAACTCTTTACACGGGCAGGATAGTGCTTTGAATGGTGTCCTCCTCGTTACGTGTATTGTAAAGAACTCTTTACACGGGCAGGATAGTGCTTTGAATGGTGTCCTCCTCGTTATTTGTATTGTAAAGAACTGTTTACACGGGCAGGATAGTGCTTTAAATGGTGTCCTCCTCGTTACGTGTATTGTAAAGAACTGTTTACACGGGCAGGATAGTGCTTTAAATGGTGTCCTCCTCGTTACTTGTATTGTAAAGAACTGTTTACACGGGCAGGATAGTGCTTTGAATGGTGTCCTCCTCGTTACTTGTATTGTAAAGAACTGTTTACACGGGCAGGATAGTGCTTTGAATGGTGTCCTCTTCATTACTTGTATTGTAAAGAACTGTTTACACGGGCAGGATAGTGCTTTGAATGGTGTCCTCCTCGTTACGTGTATTGTAAAGAACTGTTTACACGGGCAGGATAGTGCTTTGAATGGTGTCCTCTTCATTACTTGTATTGTAAAGAACTGTTTACACGGGCAGGATAGTGCTTTGAATGGTGTCCTCTTCATTACTTGTATTGTAAAGAACTGTTTGCGGAACGTTTCATTCAAAACATACTTCAAGCCAGTCGCAGATCATGGACTCGCTAGTCTTTGTAGTGAGGAATATACAACAGACGCAGATCATGGACTCGCTAGTCTTTGTAGTGAGGAATATACAACAGACGCAGATCGTGGACTCGCTAGTCTTTGTAGTGAGGAATATACAACAGACGCAGATCGTGGACTCGCAAGTCTTTGTAGTGAGGAATACACTCTTCAAAACAAGTTAAGGATCGGTTGAAAAAACGGATCTAATTATAAAAAAATTGCCAAAAAATTAAACATCGACATAATAATTAACAAATTAATGTGTTTGAATTAACAAATGAACAATGAGTCTTGATCTAAAATTTTGTTTGGCAGGTAGAGTTATTTTCCTTTGTGGGACTTCTCAAAAGCTTCTGCATTTTGGAAGAAAAAGAGTGTTTTTTATAGCCCCATGAAATTTGCGGAACGCATGCCAGGGCAAAAGGATGTGATGCACGTGCTACAACAGGGTCTTGGCTATGAACACAGCTCACCAGCTTGTATCTGTATCTGTATCTGTCTGTTACGCTGCACTTGTAGAACAAGTCATCCAGATGTCTGGCATTGTTGCAGCGGAGTGGGGGTGCGCAGCTAGTTCTTTATTGTCGTCTGGCTACTTGTGTTTCAAGGTTGACATGCTGACACAATTATGCACAGTAGCAACATGCCCCCACGAAGAAAACTGAGCGATTTGGATAGAGGAAGGGCAATAGGATGGCTACAAGACGGTGTTGCTGCCAGGCAAGTGGCCCAGAGGCTTGCAGTGGCTCCCTCTGTCATCATCAGACTAAAACAGAGATTCCACGCAACTGGAAGAGTGCAGGAGCGACAACGTTCTGGTCGGCCCAGAGTCACCACACAAAGAGAGGATCGCTTCATTCAGAGGCAGGCCATGCAACAAAGAATGGCTACGGCAAACAACATTAAGCAACGCCTACAAACTACCACCAACACTGTTGTTAGTGGTCAGACGATCCGAAACCGCTTACACAACTTTGGCTTGCGTGCAAGGCGTCCAGTCCGAGGAACAACCCTGACTGCTAATCACCGAGCAGCTCGCCGAGCCTGGTACACTCAACATGTGAGGTGGCAACGTCAGCAGTGGGCTTAGGTGTTGTTTACAGATGAGTGTGGAGGCGTCGCGGAGAGCGCTTCGCAGAAGGCGCTGTTCTGGAACGACAGCGTTTTGGCGGAGGCTCTGTGATGGTCTGGGGGGGGGGGGGATCAGCACACGTCTGAGGACACCTCTGTACCATGTAGTGGGCAACTTGACCGGTGTCCGCTACCAGAATGAGATCCTGCAACCCCTGGTCGTTCCAGCCCTCCAAGCGATCGGCCCTCGTGCGATTCTTCAGGATGACAACGCACCTCCCCATCGCTCTGCAGCTGTAAACACCTTCATCCAGCAGGCCAGGGTCAACAGGATGCTGTGGCCAGCCAACAGCCCGGACCTGAACCCCATAGAGCACATGTGGGACGAGCTTTGTCGTCGGGTACAGCAACATCACCCTCCTCCTGCCAATCTGGGTCAACAGGAGGAGTGGAATGGAGTTCCCAGAGCATTCATAATACCTGATCCACTCCATGCGCCAACGATGTGTTGAATGCCTGGCACACAAGGGAGCGCACACGCGTTATTGACACTGATTCACATTGTTGTGAATTTCATTTTCGAGGGTTGTCACGTTTGACACACTCAAGCTAAATAGTCGCTGCCGCGTTCGATCTTTGCTTTGTTTGTCATTACTCCTTGGTTGTTCAATTATATAATTTTAAAAAAAATTTGGTCTTGTCTGTTTTGTGTGGCGTGCTTGTAAAAAAGTGATCCTTAACTTTTTTTGAAGAGTGTATACAACAGACGCAGATCATGGACTCGCTAGTCGTTGTAGTGAGGAATATACAACAGACGCAGATCATGGACTCGCTAGTCTTTGTAGTGAGGAATATACAACAGACGCAGATCATGGACTCGCAAGTCGTTGTTGTGAGAAATATACAACAGACGCAAACTGTAACGGCCTTCAAAGGGCGACGGAAATGAAATATTTCAACTTAGCTTCAGGTGTTGATTGCTATCATATATCTTATTTCGTGTATCGTTTTTCTTTGAAAGTCGCAAGATTTGGAGGTGAGCTATGATAATCACGCAACATGTTGACAAAGTTTATTTTAACAATCGACAGCGTGGCGTTATCAATCTTCTCAGAGTACACATTTCAAGAAATATGTCAACAGTGACAGCATCGTGAAGTATGCATAACTTTTGTGACACCAGTACCAGTGTGATGTTATTGTTTACTGTTCATGTTGTTTTATGTGTGTCATTCACTCACGCTCACTGCAGACTCAGGAGAAGTAGTTCACTTTCAACATTGCATTGAGGTATCCATCTTGCAGGAAGTACAGCCATAAGGAAAGGGAAGATACTCTCAGTAAGCACAATATAACACTATCCGCTATAGCTCAGAGGTACTGGGTTCCTGGTGATTCACAGGTACCATGGATATCATTACAACCAGTATTGTTCTTCTTCTTTTCAGATGATACATCTTGCAAAAGAAAAGTTCCCAACCGTCTTCCTTTCAACGCCAGGTCCGGTAACTCACTTGGACAAGTACAAGGGACCGGGAGACAACGCATGCGCAGGATTCGGACACACCATCTTGGATCAGATGGTTCTCTCCACGTGTGATGTACTCATCATGTCGCGAAGTGGCTTCGGTAAAGTGGCTTCCTTTCTGCGAAACACTGACCAAGGATTGTTCCTGTTTCATCAGTCAAGAATTGTCCCTTTCCTCCCAAATGAAAACTTTGCTGACAGAGTGTGGTAGGCTGGGCCTTGGGGAATAGCTGGAGCGAGTGATGTGGACTCTGAGTGTGTGTGTGTGTGTGTGTGTGTGTGTGTGTGTGTGTGTGTGTGTGTGTGTGTGTGTGTGTGTGTGTGTGTGTGTGTGTGTGAATAGAATAGAATAAAATAAAATAGAATATTGTTTATTGTCATGAACCAGTAAAGTTATTGACACAACAAACAACAAATAATGCATTATACAATGCTAAAACAATCCGTAACAAATTTGCCAAGACGAACTTGAACTTCGCCTTCTAAAAATAAGTTACTTGGATTTTTGTTAGCATATTTCATATTGATATGTGAAGCATCTTCTTTAAATTCATCCCTTAATTTAACATATTTATTGCATTTATCTAGAAAATGTATTTCATCTTCTATGACATTGCATTCAATACAAAGACGATTTTCTTTAGGGATATTCTGATGTCTTCCACTTTCAATTTTTAGACAATGTGTGCTAGTCCTTAATCTGCTTAACATCTTTCTGTGTTTATTATTCTTAATTTGTATTAAGTATGACTGCATTTCGTAAGATTTACTGATCATAGAATAAAACTTAAGTCTGGAATATGTATCTGATTTTTCTTTTGTCCAGTATCTTATATATTCCTCTTGTTGTTTTTTGTCAATGGCAAACTTTAATTTGTGTACATTTAATGTAGATTGGTTATGCCAAACGTGACTAAAACCTAAGTTACAAAGAGATTGTCTAACAAATTGTAGCCATGGCGTTTCTGTCGGATGGTGCAACATTGAGTCATATAATTGATGTATATACGAATCTTGTTTGGAGTCTAGAATATGCGCCCAGAATGCTATTGTTTGTGATAACATTTTTAATCCTAAAGGGAACCTTCCTAATTCCCCCAGTACAGGTATCCACATAGCTTTTCTATGAACTCCAAGAAGGAATCGACAAAATTTGATATAAACAAATTCATGAGGATTTTTGCTAGATAAACATGATCCAAAGAAATGATCAGTATTAATTTGTTTGTTTTATTTTATTATTAAACGTAAACGGATACCAGATTTCAGCGCCATATGTTAATATCGGATTTACAAGTGAATCAAATAAATGTATCATTGTGTCTATTTGCACGTTTTGATTGCTGAAAATTCTGCGGAGGGAATGTGCTGCTTTATTACCTTGTTTACTTAAATGATCTTGAGCTGTATCAAAATTTCCATTCTTGTTGAATATGACCCCTAAATATTTATATTGATCTGTTACTTTGATTACATCAGTTCCACATTTAAATATTGTGTGCATTTTTGGATTTATATGACAAAATACTAAAATTTTTGTTTTTTCTATGTTAATTTTCAAACCACACTGTAGGCAATAGTTATTTAGATAATCTAACTTATTTTGTAATCCTATTTTTGATTTTGAAAGAAGTACTAGATCATCTGCATACAGTAGACACGATATTTTTGTATTCTGGTTAATGTATGGCGAATCAACGTCAGGCATTCCATCTGTTATATCATTAATGAAAATATTAAAAAGAGTTGGGCTTAATGTATTTACTTGATGTACTCCTTTTTTAACCAATACATCTGGTGAATATCCACCTTGCATTTGTGTGCATATCTTTGTATTAATATACATGTTTTTGATTATATTGTAGCATTTACCTCTTATGCCGGTTTTGTATATCTTAAGTGAAAGTGCATCATGTCAAACGTTATGAAATTAAAGGCCCCTCCTGTTTTTGGAACCGCAGGAGCTTTCTAGTTTGCTGTTAGGTAGATTTTTGGTTCCTCTTTCCTGTCATGCTCTCTTTTTCTTCATGAATTCTTTTCTTTTTTCTGCCTTCTTGCTCATTCACCTGTATTTTTTCCAAAAATCTCTTCTCTTTCCGCTTGTCTTGCGATTCATGTGTAGTTTAATCTGTTAGTGTTCTGATGTAAGTCCAGCAGTAGATAGGTTAAGCCTATTTTAACATACTGGAAACTGGTAATCTTCCAGTAGGTATTAATTTAGTTTTACTAAAGCCTGCTGGGACACAAGTAATGGGTTAGTGCATTTGTAAACAGGAATCGCTTGACAAGTGGCCCCCTTCATCCCCCCCTTCCTCGTCCTGATATGGCTCTGCGTAGTCGGCTGGACGTTAAGCAACAAATAAACAAACAAACAAACGTTATCAAAAGCTTTTTGAAAATCTACGAAACATCTATATAATCTACCATTTTTAGTATTGATAATATCGTCTACAATTTTCTTCAGAATGAATATTTGATCCATCGTTCGGTATCCTTTTCGAAACCCAGCTTGTTCTTTTATCAAAATATTCTTTTTTTCTAAAAAGTTGTTGATTCTTGAATTTATGATTTTACAAAACAATTTTCCCAAATTACTACTAAGAGTGATTCCTCTATAGTTACTCGTGTGTGTGTGTGTTTGTTCCTTTGCGCGCGTATGTGTGTTTGTTTGCGCACGTGCGTGTTTGTTTGTGTTTGACATTGTTTGTGAGGGAGAGAAAGTGTATGTTTGTGTTTGACATTGTTTGTGAGGGAGAGAGAGAGTGTATTGTTGTGTTTGACAATGTTTGTGAGGGAGAGAGAGAGTATGGTTGTGTTTGACATTGTTTGTGAGGGAGAGAGAGTGTATGGTTGTGTTTGACATTGTTTGTGAGGGAGAGAGAGTGTATGGTTGTGTTTGACATTGTTTGTGAGGGAGAGAGAGTGTATTGTTGTGTTTGACATTGTTTGTGAGGGAGAGAGAGTGTTTGTGTTTGACATTGTTTGTGAGGGAGAGAGAGTGTATGGTTGTGTTTGACATTGTTTGTGAGGGAGAGAGAGTGTATGGTTGTGTTTGACATTGTTTGTGAGGGAGAGAGAGTGTATGGTTGTGTTTGACATTGTTTGTGAGGGAGAGAGAGTGTATGGTTGTGTTTGACATTGTTTGTGAGGGAGAGAAAGTGTATGTTTGTGTTTGACATTGTTTGTGAGGGAGAGAGAGTGTATGGTTGTGTTTGACATTGTTTGTGAGGGAGAGAGAGTGTATTGTTGTGTTTGACATTGTTTGTGAGGGAGAGAGAGTGTATGGTTGTGTTTGACATTGTTTGTGAGGGAGAGAGAGTGTATGTGTTTGACATTGTTTGTGAGGGAGAGAGAGTGTATTGTTGTGTTTGACATTGTTTGTGAGGGAGAGAGAGTGTATGGTTGTGTTTGACATTGTTTGTGAGGGAGAGAGAGTGTATGGTTGTGTTCGAGCGTTCGTGTATCAGAGTGTGTCAGTCTGTGCACGCCGATGTATGTGTTTTAAACATTTATTGTCTGAAAAATCCCTCTGCTCTAAGGGGTACAAGGATTATTAAAACGTGAAACATGTGTGTGTGTGTGTGTGGGTGTGTGTATGTATGTGTGTTTGTGTTTGTGTGTGTGTGTGTAAGAGAGAGAGAGAGAGAGAGAGAGAGTGTGTGTGTGTGTGTGTGTGTGTGTAAGAGAGAAAGAGAGAGAGTGTATGTCTCTGTGTGTGTGTGTAAGAGAGAGAGAGAGAGAGAGAGAGAGTGTGTGTGTGTGTGTGTGTAAGAGAGAGAGAGAGAGAGAGAGAGAGAGAAGCATGTCGTGTGTGTGACTGTGTGTGTGTGTAAGAGAGAAAGAGAGAGAGTGTGTGTGTTCGTGTGTGTGAGAGAGAGAAAGAGAGAGAGAGAGAGTGTGTGTGTCTGTGTGTGTGTGTAAGAGAGAGAGAGAGAGAGAGAGTGTGTGTGTCTGTGTGTGTGTGTCAGAGAGCGAGAGAGACAGAGAGAGAGAGAGATGGTGTGTGTGTGTGTAAGAGAGAGAGACAGAGAGAGAGAGAGAGAGTGTGTGTGTCTGTGTGTGTGTGTAAGAGAGAGAGAGAGAGAGAGAGAGAGTGTGTGTGTCTGTGTGTGTGTGTAAGAGAGAGAGAGAGAGAGAGAGAGAGTGTGTGTGTCTGTGTGTGTGTGTAAGAGAGAGAGAGAGAGAGAGAGAGAGTGTGTGTGTCTGTGTGTGTGTGTAAGAGAGAGAGAGAGAGAGTGTGTGTGTCTGTGTGTGTGTGTAAGAGAGAGAGAGAGAGAGAGAGAGTGTGTGTGTCTGTGTGTGTGTGTAAGAGAGAGAGAGAGAGAGTGTGTGTGTCTGTGTGTGTGTGTGTAAGAGAGAGAGAGAGAGAGAGAGTGTGTGTGTCTGTGTGTGTGTGTGAGCGAGAGAGAGAGAGAGTGTGTGTGTCTGTGTGCGTGCTTGTGTGTGTGTGAGCGAGAGAGAGAGAGAGAGAGTGTGTGTGTCTGTGTGTGTGTGTAAGAGAGAGAGAGAGAGAGAGTGTGTGTGTCTGTGTGTGTGTGTGTGTGTAAGAGAGAGAGAGAGAGAGAGTGTGTGTGTCTGTGTGTGTGTGTGTAAGAGAGAGAGAGAGTGTGTGTGTGTGTCTGTGTGTGTCTGTGTGTGTCTGTGTGTGTGTGTGTCTGTGTGTGTGTGTCTGTGTGTGTGTGTGTCTGTGTGTGTGTGTACAAATGTTTTCAACCCGACGCTGGTCAGTCAAAGTTGAAAGAGACAAAACAAAAGCCACAAGAAACCAACATCTTAAAGAGATTAAAGACGTCTCCGCGCGTGCACAAACAACACTCTCGGTCGCACGAACACCCCACACACACACACACACACACACACACACACAAGGAGTTATCAGCTAAAGATGACATAGGTCCAATCACGTGACCTGTTCATTTCGCAATTCCATCCAGGGTCAATCAAAATAGGTTCAACCATTACATTTATATAATATTACATTTATATAATATTACATTTATATAATATTACATTTATATCATATTACATTTTTATCATATTACATTTATATCATATTACATTAACTCTTTGAGTCTTTACTCTGGGCTGAACTCCACCTGTCTCGTGTTTGTTCACCGAGTCTTCTTTTCCCGCGGTCCACCTACTTCGTGTACACACCGAGTCTTTTCGTGGGAAAGACATGCAAACGTCGAGTCTTCACTTGTGGCGGAATAACACCTGGTTCATGAAAACGTCGAGTCTTCAGGCGGAATTACACATGACTCATTCACACACGGAATAAGTACACCCGACAGTAGTACACCTGCGTTGGTGAAAACATCTAGTCATCAGTTCCAATAGAAGTACACCTAGTCATCAGTTCCAATAGAAGTACACCTAGTCATCAGTTCCAATAGAAGTACACCTAGTCATCAGTTCCAATAGAAGTACACCTAGTCATCAGTTCCAATAGAAGTACACCTAGTCATCAGTTCCAATAGAAGTACAGCTAGTCATCAGTTCCAATAGAAGTACACCTAGTCATCAGTTCCAATAGAAGTACACCTAGTCATCAGTTCCAATAGAAGTACACCTAGTCATCAGTTCCAATAGAAGTACATCTAGTCATCAGTTCCAATAGAAGTACATCTAGTCATCAGTTCCAATAGAAGTACACCTAGTCATCAGTTCCAATAGAAGTACATCTAGTCATCAGTTCCAATAGAAGTACACCTAGTCATCAGTTCCAATAGAAGTACACCTAGTCATCAGTTCCAATAGAAGTACATCTAGTCATCAGTTCCAATAGAAGTACACCTAGTCATCAGTTCCAATAGAAGTACACCTAGTCATCAGTTCCAATAGAAGTACATCTAGTCATCAGTTCCAATAGAAGTACATCTAGTCATCAGTTCCAATAGAAGTACACCTAGTCATCAGTTCCAATAGAAGTACACCTAGTCATCAGTTCCAATAGAAGTACATCTAGTCATCAGTTCCAATAGAAGTACATCTAGTCATCAGTTCCAATAGAAGTACACCTAGTCATCAGTTCCAATAGAAGTACATCTAGTCATCAGTTCCAATAGAAGTACATCTAGTCATCAGTTCCAATAGAAGTACACCTAGTCATCAGTTCCAATAGAAGTACATCTAGTCATCAGTTCCAATAGAAGTACACCTAGTCATCAGTTCCAATAGAAGTACATCTAGTCATCAGTTCCAATAGAAGTACACCTAGTCATCAGTTCCAATAGAAGTACATCTAGTCATCAGTTCCAATAGAAGTACACCTAGTCATCAGTTCCAATAGAAGTACACCTAGTCATCAGTTCCAATAGAAGTACACCTAGTCATCAGTTCCAATAGAAGTACATCTAGTCATCAGTTCCAATAGAAGTACATCTAGTCATCAGTTCCAATAGAAGTACACCTAGTCATCAGTTCCAATAGAAGTACATCTAGTCATCAGTTCCAATAGAAGTACATCTAGTCATCAGTTCCAATAGAAGTACACCTAGTCATCAGTTCCAATAGAAGTACATCTAGTCATCAGTTCCAATAGAAGTACATCTAGTCATCAGTTCCAATAGAAGTACACCTAGTCATCAGTTCCAATAGAAGTACACCTAGTCATCAGTTCCAATAGAAGTACATCTAGTCATCAGTTCCAATAGAAGTACATCTAGTCATCAGTTCCAATAGAAGTACACCTAGTCATCAGTTCCAATAGAAGTACACCTAGTCATCAGTTCCAATAGAAGTACATCTAGTCATCAGTTCCAATAGAAGTACATCTAGTCATCAGTTCCAATAGAAGTACACCTAGTCATCAGTTCCAATAGAAGTACATCTAGTCATCAGTTCCAATAGAAGTACACCTAGTCATCAGTTCCAATAGAAGTACATCTAGTCATCAGTTCCAATAGAAGTACACCTAGTCATCAGTTCCAATAGAAGTACATCTAGTCATCAGTTCCAATAGAAGTACACCTAGTCATCAGTTCCAATAGAAGTACACCTAGTCATCAGTTCCAATAGAAGTACACCTAGTCATCAGTTCCAATAGAAGTACATCTAGTCATCAGTTCCAATAGAAGTACACCTAGTCATCAGTTCCAATAGAAGTACATCTAGTCATCAGTTCCAATAGAAGTACACCTAGTCATCAGTTCCAATAGAAGTACATCTAGTCATCAGTTCCAATAGAAGTACACCTAGTCATCAGTTCCAATAGAAGTACACCTAGTCATCAGTTCCAATAGAAGTACACCTAGTCATCAGTTCCAATAGAAGTACACCTCTTTCACGCATACACCGGGCAATCACTTCCGGGGGTAGTACACTTCCCTACTGCAAACACAATCTTCACTTCCAGCAAAAGTACACGACCTGCTTTGTGCAAAAAACAGAATCTTCACTTTCCGCAAAAGTACATGGCCTGCCTCATGCAAAAACAGAATCTTCACTTCCGGCGGAGGTGCACCTGACGGCAGGGGAATGGGCGTGCGGCATCATGGGAAGGTGGGCAATAGTTTGTCCAGTTCTTACTCCATTGCTGGTGTCGGAGATGGTGGTGGTCTGAGATCCCTGAGAGGTACGGCTTCGCACTGACCAGCTTCTGCTGCGGGACGTCCGACCTGTTGGAGTTTGAAAAATAAAGCATCGAGTTGTCTTCTTTTTCGTGCTTTTCTTAATTCTAGCCACCCGACTCCCTCCCACCCCACTACGAAAGTACAGCCAATGTGTAGGCCACTAAAGCCCCAGTAAGCATTCTACAAATTAGCAGCAACAAATCACACACAAACACAAGCTTGACACACTCGGGCAGAACATGGTTTACTCTGGGATAGTGTCGGCAGTCAGCAAACACCGCAATTTGTCCGACAAATCAAGATTAGCTTGTTGTGTTCCTTTGATTTAACTGATTGCATGCGCTATAAACGTATTGAACTCAACGTTACTGTCATCAGTTTTGACAGACATGCAGAACCTATTTAAACTTTGGGAAACTGCCGACAATTTTGTGACAGTTTCGGCAAAGCCACCAAATAAAATAAACAACAACAACAACAACAACAACAACAACAACAACAACAACAACAACAACAACAAGGATTGACTATCAAAACAATCACCTGATGTTTACCCGTCTAAGTAACTTACATCCTCCAACTTTGAGCAAAAGTGACGATTGAAACATTCACACGATGTTTACCCGTCTAAGCAACCTACATCTTCCAACTTTGAGCAAAAGTGACGATTAAAACATTCACCCGATGTTTACCCGTCTAAGTAACCAACATCTTCCAACTTTGAGCATGACGCCGATGAAGACGAGAAGGAGAAAAAGGACGACACAGACGATGATGATCCAGATCTCCACGTGGAAACCCGGCGAATCGTCACTGCTTTCACCAGTCGTTGGTGCGGATTTCTCTGAATCAAACATCATTTAAAGTAGGGCAACGTCAAATTTAGTTCAGAAATAACGATGGGTGCATGAACAAGGAAATATCGAGATAACAAGACAACATTTTTTTTATACATTATAACCAATGAGACACAAATCTTCATCTGAAGCATAGATATATAACAAATTGAGCTGTTGAAAAACACCTCTTCCACAAATGCATTAACCAGTCAGAATGCAGAGTGGGGGAGAGGGGGGAGCAAAGGGGTAGGGGGTGGGACGGCAGGAGAGTTTCAGAATTCTGCGATGTTCCGAAATACCTCTGTCGGGTTTGTATTGGCACTGGAAGAGTTTCACCCTTTTCCAAGGGGCGCAACTCTTCTACAGTCAGTAACAAGCCCGGCACAGTTATTTCCTGAAAACCAACTAAATTCAACCCTTTTAGAAAGACGCCCAGTTCTATGCTAATCAGGTTCTGCATGTTTTCCTATGACGAGGATATCATATATATATATATATATCAGGGTTATCTTGTATAAGTATTAATATGACGAGGATATTATATATATATACTAGCGGTCAGGCCCGGTTTCGCCCGGGTGTTTCTGCTCTCCCCTCTCTCAGAAACCTCTCGAATCTTATTCCAATCTGGATAAGAAAAATGACAGTGTGAGCTCATACATTTGGATGTATAGGCAAGGCAAGTTTCTATTTGGTTCAACTTTTGATTTGTTTACCCCTTCTCACACCCACTGTAGTTACCGTCTGATCAAAGCACGCATACCTCATGAGTGAGCGCGTCATACCTTTTTGAACAGGGGAGAGAAATCTGTAAATTCTCGTGATCTTTCACTGAGGCGATCGTTTCGTAAACATTATTCGCGATGATCTGGAAGGCAGGGAGGGGGAGCAGGGGGCAGGGTTAGTGTGTGTGTGTGGGGGGGGGGGGGGGGGGCGGCGGGATGATGGCTGGGGGTAACCCTTGAGAATGACACGGTATACTGGTTTGATGAGAGTTACCTCCCTTCCGTGGGTGACAAAGCATGATTTACCTCCCTTGCACTAAATAGAATGTATTGATAGATGGGGAGGGTAATTATCCGAGGAAGGAAACAATGTCTGGAGAAACTAAAACCCAGGTGCACATTTGTGGGTCCAGGGCAGTGTGTATACAAAATATCTTGTGGTTATCTTTTGCCATCTCTGAGGTATGGCGACCACAGACAGACACACACACACACATACACACACACATACACACACACAGACACACAAACACAGACACACACACACACACAGACAGACACTCTCTTTTATTTATATGTATATAGATATATATATATCAATCAGGGTTACCTTGTATAAGTATTAATATGACGAGGATATTCTCTATTTATCCTACATACGTGAGAGAGATACTCGTGAGATAATAATCGTTCAAATCACACGTGTGTATATCATGTAAATGAGGTCATGTCAAGCAAGTCTGGCAGGGACCTGTTTTTCCACTGCTTATGATGCCAAAGTCACCGAGACAAACGTCATTATAGAAAACAAATTGCGCTCGCTAATTACCCTCGATGAATTTTTAGAACTAACACGTCACGCCACACTTTCAGAGGACGTTTCTTTGCTTTGACGTAATAGATTTGACGAGGCTTTAAAAGAGATCGAGGTTCCAAAACAAGCGTCTTCAATTTAGCTGCCTCGACTGCAGGACATTTTCAGTAAAATACACGTAAGTACAGTATGTAGGATAAACAGAATACTACATGGCTTGCTAGCGAAAGCGAGCTGTTCACTATTTGAACAAGCAACGAGTGTAAATCTGGTACGACACAGCAAGCCATGTAGTATTCTCTATATATCAATCACGGTTACCTTGTATTAGTATTAATATGAAGAGGATATTATATATATATCAATCAGGGTTACCTTGTATAAGTATTAATATGACGAGGATATTATATATATATATCAATCAGGGGTAACTTGTATAAGTATTAATATGACGAGGATATTATATATACATCAATCAGGGGTATCTTGTATAAGTATTAATATGACGAGGATATCATATATATATCAATCAGGGGTATCTTGTATAAGTATTAATATGACGCGCGAGTCGACACAAACACTCAGGGAAAACAGTTGTGCGTTTGCATGTTAATAGAAAACAAATGATGAAACAATAACATTAAAAAAAACATGGCAAGAATAACACTTTATTGTCCATTAACATTTTAGAATCTTGAACTGATAGGCAAAGCGCTATTCAAAGATCTGATAAAGAAAGGGAAGTAAGCACTCAAAATGCATACGACATGTGTAATAGAGTAAGTAACTTCCCTTCCTTTATCAGATGATTAAAATGTTACATTAACTTTTTCTTTGACACACCCAATCTGCCTGTAAACGATCATAGCTAAAACAGGGTTTACCGGGTGCTGGCACGGTGATGACGGCACGGTCAAAGGGGGGTATTGTGATGGCGGTTTTGTTGGACATGTAGCTGCTCAGGAACTCTCCATTCACGTCGCGAGCCCTCACCTGCAAGACGAATAACGGTAAGCTAATGTGTAAAATGACAAACACGCACATATTTACGCACACACACACACACACACACACACACACACACACACACACACACACACACACACACAAAAGCCCATATGGACGCACGTGTGTTTGCTTGCGTTTGGGCACGCGCATGTGTGTGTGTGTGTGTGTGAGATTGTGTGTGTGTGTGTGTGTGTGTGTGTGTGTGTGTGTGTGTGTGTGTGTTCGTGTGAATGTCTATGTGTGTGTGTGTGTGTGTGTGTGTGTGTGTTTACGTGTGCGTGTGTGTGTGTGTGCGGGGGGGTGCGTACGTGCGTACGTGCGTGTGTGTGTGTGTGTTTGCGTGTATGTGTGCTTATCATTGAGTTGTCCAGTGTGTTAGTTGATTAAGGCTTGGGAATCGGTGCGTTGGTCAGTTATTTGCACGGACGTAAAATTCGCAATAAAACGTTATACCAAAGTCAGCCTAATTCGTTGTTTGCTATAAAATATTTCAAAAACAAATATTCTTGAAAAGTCGTGCCAGAGTAGATTAAAACAAGTCGCGTAAGGCGAAATTACTACATTTAGTCAAGCTGTTGAACTCACAAAATGAAACTGAACGCACTGCATTTTTACACAAGAAAATTGGTTGATTAAAATCAACATGGCCGAAGCAATTGCCAAGTGGCGTACCCCGTCTCTTTGTGTACGTGTTATCTCCTGCCCGACCCAGTTGCCTCCCCTGTCTATAGCTATTCTCTCTGTGTGTGTGGGTGCTAGTTACATTGGGTTTACCTTTAAATATTGCCCTTTGTGCTAGGAAATCCCTAACTTAAAATGGTGAGAAGCAGCAGAGTAACCTCTAACCATCAGTGCCTAATGAGTGACTAAATAATACCTGGTTGTCTTTGTGCACTGTACTTTATTGTTGTAAACCGGTCGAAGAAGTGTGTTTACTATCGTAGAGTAGGCCTAGACTCTTAACCGGATTCATTTCTAACCTATCTTATCCCAGATTTAGGTGGTAGGATCCCATAACTTTCCCAGTTTAGCTTGTATTTGAGTATTATGTATCAGCTTTGTAACTGCTTGTAATAAGCCTTATTCAGTGTGTAACAACGACCCCTATCATTGGGCAGGAATTTTAAGTACTACACCCCCCGTTGGCTTAGACCGGGTAGCCTGCCTATTCGCTTATCGCCACAGGGAGTCGGAGTGACCACTGTCTTTAAAAGGGTGAACATCAGGCTAGATCAGCAAACGCGATTAGTGACACTGAGCGAGCTGTGTGGTGCTCCTATTGTGTTGTTGCCGTGGACGTGTCGAAGCTCTGCCCAAATTTGTTGTGAACCGGTCTAGCTGTGTAGTTTGGCGCGAAGTTTGTAAGCGGTCGACTTGTAGTTTTAAATTCCGATACCTGTGCTCTTGTGTTTCGCGACTTAGGCGTCAGCAGCAGATTTTGAGTTTGCGTTTCAAGTGTGCTCACTGAGGAGAATCTGTAAGTAACTAAATGCTTTATTCATTCCTTATGCTTTATTCTTATGTTTCATTTGATGCTATGATGTTTGCATATGTACATGTTGCCGCTGATTTGGTCCCGGGCGATGTCCGACCGGTCTCGCGTCAGAGTTGATGACACCATTTTGATCTATCGGAGAGATGTGTTTTCTAGATCAGTTTCTAATTACTTTCATGATTTGGCGCTGAAATTGAGCGTTAATAACTATTAATATTTGATGACCAGTTGTTCTAAAGTTGTTTTAGAGTCTTGTGAAATAAAGACTCGTAAGAATCAAGTAAGGCAGACTCGTTCTCATACGCTTCGTTTTCGCTGAGAAAAGCCTGTCTCACAATATTTTATGATCATAATTTTTATATTTTTAATTTTCAGAGCTTTTTTATAATCCAAATATAACATATTTATATGTTTTTGGAATCAGAAAATGATGAAGAATAAGATTACCGTAAATTTGGATCGTTTTATATAAAAAAAATGATAATTACAATTTTCAGATTTTTAATTACTTACTTACTGCCTTTCACGCCTGGTGGCGTGTAGGGCAGCGACCAAAGTCATTAATTATGTTTTAAGCCACCAAGCTGAAATGCAATACCAAAGTCCGGCCTTTGTCGAAGATTGCTTTGTCAAAATGCCAATCAATTTGATTGAAAAATGAGGGTTTATCAGTTTTAGAACGTGTCCATAAGCAGCCTGCTTGTTAACGTTCTTAATGTTGTTACTGTTTATAACGTGTATATACAAGACATTAATAAAAACACGCTAAAACCAAAAATGAGGGTGTGACAGTGCCGCCTCAACTTTTACAAAAAAACCGGATATGACGTCATCAAAGGTATTTATCGAAAAAAATGAAAAAAATGTCCGGGGATATCATTCCCAGGAACTCTCATGTCAAATTTCATAAAGATCGGTCCAGTAGTTTAGTCTGAATCGCTCTACACACACACACACACACACACACACACACACACACACACACACACACACACAGACAGACACACACACACACACACACAGACACACATACACCACGACCCTCGTCTCGATTCCCCCTCTACCAGTGGTGCACAATGGCTTTCCCCATTACCTGTAATTACCAGACCGCCCTAACACAACGGCATTCACTGACACCGCCCTAACACAACGGCATTCACTGACACGACAATGCTACGAGGAAATGATGCATGAAATGTAGTTTATGCGCAGCTCTAGTATTTGTCTAAACATCTTGACCTCAATATTCCCCTGTGTTCCAATGGGCTTGTCTGAGCTGGTTGAATTCAGTTGTGAGTTGTGTTGTTTCGTGTGTATGTGTCTGAGCTGGTTGAATTCAGTTGTGAGTTGTGTTGTTTCGTGTGTATGTGTCTGAGCTGGTTGAATTCAGTTGTGAGTTGTGTTGTTTCGTGTGTATATGTGTCTGAGCTGGTTGAATTCAGTTGTGAGTTGTGTTGTTTCGTGTGTATGTGTCTGAGCTGGTTGAATTCAGTTGTGAGTTGTGTTGTTTCGTGTGTATGTGTCTGAGCTGGTTGAATTCAGTTGTGAGTTGTGTTGTTTCGTGTGTTTGTGTCTGAGCTGGTTGAATTCAGTTGTGAGTTGTGTTGTTTCGTGTGTATGTGTCTGAGCTGGTTGAATTCAGTTGTGAGTTGTGTTGTTTCGTGTGTATGTGTCTGAGCTGGTTGAATTCAGTTGTGAGTTGTGTTGTTTCGTGTGTATGTGTGTGTGTGGGTGGAAGGAGGGGGTAACGCTATAACACTAAATGTGTGTCTTACTTTAGAACTTAGCAATACTCTCTCAGTACAACATCGAAAGCATACCTTTATTATAGATTCATTCTATGTGCCCCGTTATACTATTCTGCCATTTTGTAATTTCGACTTATCTTCAAATTGTAGCTTTTGTCACATTTTGAGGTTGAACTTTTAACTATTCTTTCTGAGAAAGCAAAATCGTGTCTCTTCAAGAGAACTTTCAAATTTTGATTGAGGAAGGGAGAAGGTGAGGGGGCGATGGAGGGAGGGCGTGAGCGAGTCAGTGCGACTGACTGACTGACTTAATATATTCGTTCATTATTACATTTATTAATTTATTCCATTACCTTCTGTGACGCCTCATCGTTGAAAGTTGGCCAGATAGCTCTTGATATTGAATGGCAGTTTAAAAACTGGCCATTATATCTTTACAAATAAGCTGTAAACATTGGTGATGTGTTTAATGGTGCATATCAGCCTTTATCTCTCTTTGATAGGTAGGCTATTTCTCGCCATATTTATGATGTTATGAAAGACTAGACGTCACACACACACACACATACACACACACACGCACACACACACACACACACACACACAGAGACACACACACAGGCACACACACACACACACACACACACACACACACACACACACACACACACACACACACATATATAGAAAGAGGGCCAGAGGCAGAGAGACACGCAGAAAGAAACAGAAAGTCTGTTGAATGCCGACAACACACGATCATTGTAAGTGATCGTTAAAGTTTTGACATACACTTTCAAATTCTACAACATTCCAACTCACCAAGACAACGTACTGTTTTGCTCTGTCTGTTGGAAAGCCCTTCACCTCATAGATTATCTCTGAGTCCGATTTCTGAAAAAGATTGAAAACAAAATCGAAGATCATGATTGAAAAAACCCCGAAAAAACAGGAAGACAGCTACCAGAAAAAATAACAAATGTCAAACACATTTAAATGAAAAGCTATCAACAAAAAATTGTCCAAGAAAAGGGAAAGAACAACAACACACTACTGCTATTCACAAAAAGAATAAAACATATAAATACATTTTAAAAATGATTCAACGAAAATAAATGACGAAAGAAAACGAACTAAAAAGATCGCATACACACAAACACGCCTCCCCCCCCCCCCCTTCCCGGCAGACACAAACTCCGACCTCCAAAAGCTTACTTGAACACACTTGGACTTCTCCACGAATATTCGTTGGTCATCTGTCGTCATGGCCCCTACCCAGTAGTCGCTGGCCCCCGCCCTGGGTGGAGCTATGTGGACCTCCAGCACTGACCTCGCCACGGAGTACCGGCTCCAGATGTGGGGACTCCATTTCTCTGACACATATGAGATGGGATGAGATACTGAGGATGAGACGAGAAGAGACAATTGAGACAAGACAAGACAGACAAGATAAGATAAAACACACACACACACACACACACACACACACACACACACACACACACTGTGGCACACAAGACAAGATAACACAAACATACACACACACACACACACACACACACACACACACAAACTGACGCACGCGTGCGCACTAAACAACCTACTGCATGCAGGAGCAGCTTACCTGCAGCAATGCTAGCAGTCACAAAGAAATAGACTGCAAGAAACGCAGGGAAAAAATTACGACGCATGTTGTCTGGCTTCTGTTCGCACAACTTCAGAAAGAACTCGGTTCATCCACATGGATGGGAGTATTCAATAACTCTTAGATTCTGTTTTGTTTTGATGTTGCCGTACTGTGTTCCTCTTGTGGGTGACCAAACCAATAGGTGTTGCTTCTTTGTCATTGCAGATGAAGCAAAACGGCACTGTGTTTTGAAACTTGTCGGTGTTAGTCAATCAAGAAGGAAGGTATGTTAAAAACAAAGATGAACAAATTAAAGCGTCGCCTCTCCAAAAGAATACGTATGTAGCACTCTGCGATAAGTCGAATGGGTCCAAGTCGCATGTGAATTCTTCAACAGATATGTCCTCACAAGTCAAAGTTTGCCTCTCTAAAACAATTATTCCGAATCTGGATGTAATATTTGTGTGAAATCATAACAGAAATGTCCTCGCTTGCCATCTTTTTTCCTCATATCCATTTCTTCGATTCATGTCGAACAACTACTGAACCAGCTGGCTCCACTTAAACTTCACAACTCTTTCTGCGTTCACGGCGGAGTCACAGACGGTTATCAACAGGTAATCGCTACTAACCCAGTGTCCTCTGGGGAGGATATCATATCAGTTCTTCCACTAACAAAAAAGCCTGGAAGTGGAATAAAACAGCCGTTGACACGCGAATAGCAGGGGGTCTTCAAGCGTGTACACAATGGCAGACAAGGTGTGTGCGTATTTTTGTCACAGTGTTATTGTTATTTGGTTAAGGGTTCCAAACGCCGTGATCGAACAGAGAAAAGTTTCGCATCAGTGAACCGGCACAAGGCCTGAGCAGGTGTGTGAATTTTAGTGTTTAGTACTTTCGTTTTTCGGCCAGGATCCTGTACGCTAACCATTAGCAGTGTGGATACGATAGACCACCCATGTGTGTGTGTGTGTGTGTGTGTGTGTGTATGTGTGTGTGTGTACGTGTGTGTACGTGTGTGTACGTGTGTTACGCGTGATTGTTCTGAAAAGTGACTATTACATGATTGTTCTGAAAGTCTACTATTTATTTCATCGTAAACATGTAAGCCCTCATACGTGATTGTTCTGAAAGCTTACTAATTTACATGATTGTTCTGAAACTCTATTAAAGGTAAACTTGATTCACCCGTGAAATGTTGTCAGATATGGAACAATATGTATACCCCAGCCCAACGAAGTTGGAGGGGGGTATATACTGGATTCACTTTGTCCATCTGTCTGTGTGTATGTCTGTATGTATATGGAACAATATTTTGATACAATGAAGTGAAATTGATATATATACCCCCGCCTAATGAATACAAACTCAACAAGTAATACGTTTCATACATTGAACATGTCTTCTTTATTGTTCTCAACTCAAAATTCAAATTAAATGTCCAAAGACAAAAATTATTTATAATCTTCAAAAATGTAATGATTCTTCTTGAGTGTTCCCAATGCATTGCGGACAAATACGAGATACCGCTCGCGAAAGATTTCAACCGATGCTCGATCATACCGGCTTGTGTGGTGAAAGCGTGCTTGCGTCTTCTTTAATGCATTACAGTGTCCGATAATTCAACTGATTCTGTGGTCGAACGGTTCTCTCGTTCGCCTGATGCGTGATTGAGTCGAGTTCAAATCTCCATCTGACCGAGAAAATTTTTTTTTACTCTTTTGGCATTTGTTTATTTTTGTTTATTTTCTTCATGTGCAAAAAAGTACGTTATAATAGCAAAATTGATTTAAAAAAATAGTTTTAGGCTGGAATTTTTTTTTTTAATTCTTTGGTTAACATGATTAGACGTACGAGGCCTCGTGTCCCGGCAGCTGTGACGGGAAACATCGTGTGGGACGAGGCCTCGTGTCCCGGCAGCTGTGACGGGAAACATCGTGTGGGACGAGGCCTCGTGTCCCGACAGCTGTGACGGGAAACATCGTGTGGGACGTACGAGGCCTCGTGTCCCGACAGCTGTGACGGGAAACATCGTATGGGACGAGGCCTCGTGTCCCGACAGCTGTGACAGGAAACATCGTGTGGGACGAGGCCTCGTGTCCCGACAGCTGTGACGGGAAACATCGTGTGGGACGAGGCCTCGTGTCCCGACAGCTGTGACGGGAAACATCGTTTGGGACGAGGCCTCGTGTCCCGGCAGCTGTGACGGAAAACATCGTGTGGGACGAGGCCTCGTGTCCCGGCAGCTGTGACGGGAAACATCGTGTGGGACGAGGCCTCGTGTCCCGGCAGCTGTGACGGGAAACATCGTGTGGGACGAGGCCTCGTGTCCCGGCAGCTGTGACGGGAAACATCGTGTGGGACGAGGCCTCGTGTCCCGGCAGCACTGACTGGAAACATCGTGTGGGACGAGGCCTCGTGTCCCGGCAGCACTGACGGGAAACATCGTGTGGGACGAGGCCTCGTGTCCCGACAGCTGTGACGGGAAACATCGTGTGGGACGAAGCCTCGTGTCCCGACAGCTGTGACGGGAAACATCGTGTGGGACGAGGCCTCGTGTCCCGGCAGTTGTGACGGTAAACATCGTGTGGGACGAGGCCTCGTGTCCCGACAGCTGTGACGAGAAACGTCGTGTGGGACGAGGCCTCGTGTCCCGGCAGCTGTGACGGGAAACATCGTGTGGGACGAGGCCTCGTGTCCCGGCAGCTGTGACGGTGCACTGCATGCATAGAAAAGGTTCGTGTTCCAGCTTCATTTGAAGGCACAGTAAGCCTCTTGTCAACCATCACAGATACGGTCAGGCTTTTACACACAGTACAAACACCCTTTCATTTAAACACTCACCGCTTGAGAACATCCTAGGTGCCCTCTGTAAAGAGCGAGCAATTTTCAAAGAATTTATTTTTGCGTGGTTTATCATACCCCTGAGCCATCGTGAACCCGTGTGATCCAGTTCCTTTTTTTCACAATTTAGTCGTCAGTTTGTGATTTCAATGCGACTCGCTGTAAGCTTATATGCAATAGCACGTTATTGTGTACCTCTTAATCTAAAACGCAACAGACGGCTGCGAACTAGAGCGGTTGCGGCTGACGGTTCAGAGGAACTGGCGCTAGGCACAACCGTCGTCTACTACGAGAAAGACGTTTTGCGTGACATGTTTCCGGGTTTTTCTTTCAAAGTTAGGTCTAGCACCAAAATAAGGCGCCTGATTGTCCGTTCGCATTGTAAACGAAACTAAATTCTTTGAAAATGTCTCACGCTCGACAGAAAGCAGCCAGGATGTTCCCGTTCGGTGAGCGTTCCAATTAAAGTATGCTTGCACTGTATGTAGAGGCTCGGGGAGCTCAGTGATGCTTTACGGGAGGCTTACTGTGCCTTTAAAGCTGAAAAGTACCATAAAAACTGACGAATTGGCTGTTGAAAAAAAGAGGGACACCAGGTAGGTCTGATTGAATACCCTGCATAATGTTCCCTGACGTGCGTGTTTCAAGTGTTCTCCCAAAGTCTCCCGCTGCGTGCCTCTATAAAAAGCCCGAGCGGTTGGACTTCCTGTCAGTCTGACTGCATAACGATTAACGGTACTCTCCAGTTTCAATATTCATAAATCTACCTCTTTATATCAGAGGCACACCCCTCCCCGTGTAAACTATTTGTCTGTGAAATTTGCCAAGACTTGTACTTGGTATAACGCCATCCCTCCACTTAACACGTTGATGTGAGGGCCAAATCGCTATTTTCCATATCTGATGATCAGCACTGTTTGTGTCGCTTTTGTTATAATACTGATGGTCTCTGAATTAAAAAACGTTAATGTGTTTGTTTATTGTGTATGTCGTTGCTATAGAAACAGGAAAGTAAACAGCAGCCATATTGGATTTTAGGAACCGTTTTTTCCATATCCAAATGCTCGATTTCTGTCCAATATTTTGCATAGATATAGATTTAGATCATATCTACAGATTTACCATTTATTTTGTCTGTGAGTATTACAGTTATTTAAAAAATTTTTTTTTATCATAATGTTGAAATTTTGCGTAAAATTTAATATTAAAAAAATCGTAAAGCCAACATTTCTTTTCCGATTCATTATTCAAATGGTAACTCTGTAGATAGTATGTAAAAGTACAAGTATGCAGAATTTCACAGAAATCTAACCAGTAGATTTGAAATCATGTTGTTCCCAAATGTCAAAACATGCAAACTGAGGAAAAAGCAAAAACGCACACAATTTGTTTTGAAACCATTGATAGTTGTAATTAAACCCAAAATACATACATGTATCAGGCCAAAAAAAAAATTGTCTGTTTCTGGTCACCCGACCGACCCTAAGTTTCGGCGCCGACCCTAAACTTTTTTTTTCCCAAACTCAAATTTTTTAATTTTTTTTTGGTGGTAAAGGACAGGGTGAGAAAATGAACAACAAAAACGTGTGAAAACGAAAGTCCGCTGACCATTTGTAAATGTGTTGAGTGTCTTGTCTCTATGTATAGTGAATCCAGTCTCTTTGCGCGATTTTTAAAGTTAGTTTCATTGGTCTACATTTGGGGTAAAAAAAATAAAAAATAAAAATTAAAAAATCCCGACCTACCGACCCTATTTTTTTTAGCCATGTTACCAGAAACAGACAATTTTTTTTGGCCTCACCAAATTCCACACTGAGGAATGTTTTTCACACCTTAGAGACACCGTTTAAAAGTTAGGGAAGACATAAAACATAAGTTATTTCAAACATGTGCAGTACACTAGGAAAATTGTTTGTTCCGAGTTACAAACAATGCATACACACACTCCCAATCACAGCATGCACAACAAAAAAAGCTCGCTCACATTCACACACACACACACACACACACACACAAGCTAGCTCCAAATTACGAAACGTACCCAAGTCATCAATTGCACGCGTACAATAACCACAATAACCACAATATATGTGAGAATAATGTTAACCACAATAACATTGACAAGTCGCCTGAAGTGATATAAAAACATATCAACACCACAAACCAGTCATCGCCAAGACTACGAGATACATTTAGATCGTCTCGGCTAACAATACCGATAGGGATCACGCTCGTCTCCGCAAAGCATGAGACCATATATATATATAGCTATTCTGATGGACACGTGGGGGAATTCGAGGGCTGTGATTGGATGGTCTCACACATCCCTTTTCCGATCATCAAAGCATAACGCTACGAAAGTTGGCCATTTTTGCCGATATCCAAACGATATCGGCAATAACAAAGACGCATGGTTCCGGTTTCTTCCACGTGTATAAAGTACACGCATACCTCGCCAGGTTTGTTTCTGTCACTCTGTGACTAGTCGACAGACGATGCCATTTGCTTTGTGTCTGTTTTTGTTGTTGCTTACTGTACATGACATACATTACGTGTAAAATCCAGTTCTTTAACAGGCAACAAACCTTGCAAATTTCCAGAAGCTGCAATCTGAAGCGACCTATCTCGGATTCTAGCAGACGATCTCTCCAATGTTTAACACAAAATCAGCAAACTCTCCTGTCACATAGAACGTCCATTGTATAGTGCAATGTTGAAATGAAGTTACCGGTCTGAAACATTTCGTCGTTTCTTCTGAGACAATCTTTGTTCTCTTATCATCTACAGATTTACCGCTGTCTTCACCACGCGAATTCCCAACAGAAGTCAGACTTTCGAACATACAATCTACGTAGGCAAGCATGATACGTCATGACGTCATATGATTCCTAACATATTGACGTAATGCTAAGCATCCGGTTATCTCGAGATTTCTCCGTAATACATGTCCGGTTTTTTTTCAATGTTCGGTTATTTCCGTGGCTTCATGCGGAAAGGGAACCGTCGTCTGCAATCAACGACATGGACCATTCTGGTACTTGTCGCTGACAAAAACATGATTCTAACACAGAATTTAATGTCAGAATAGCTATATAAACGCTATTGTGTTTTCATCGTAGCAATAGGGTCCGATATTTAGACTCGAACAAGTATAATGCGACTCGTCTTCGACTCGTCGGCATTATACTTGTCTCGTCTAAATATCGGGCCCTATTGCTACGCTGAAAACACAATAGCTGTTAATATATATATATATATGTAGTACTTACTAAAACCTATTTTCTGTAATTATGAGCACATTGTTAGAGTGAACATGACATTTCTATATATATTTTTGAATTCAGGAAAAAAAATGAGGAATGCAATGCAGTCAAGGTTTAATTTGTTACTAAAAATTAGATTTTAATGACAACTTTAACAAGCAAACTCATTAAATGCAATGATGATTAATTTATTTTTAAGATTTTGAGCTGAAATGCAATACCATAGTCCGGACTTCGTCGAAGATTGCTTTACCAAAATTGCAATCAATTTGGTTGAAAAATTAGGGTGATACAGCGCTGCCTCAACTGCCTAAAAAAATCCGGATATGACGTCATCAAAGACATCTTTCCAATAAATGGAAAAAAACATCTGGGGATATCACACTCAGGAACTCTCATGTTAAGTTTTGTCAAGATTGGTCCAGTAGTTTCCTCGGAATCACTTTATACACACACACATACACCATGACCCTCATCTCGATTCCCCGTCTAAGTTAAAACATTTAGCCAAAACTTAGAACATGCCTGCAGCATATGCAGGGCCACCTTCCAGCTGAACAAGTTCTTCCAGTCTCTTTGACTTGGCTGTCCGCACTTTGTCTCTCCTTTTACTTTGCTTGTCTCTCACAGCCTTCAGACTGTTCCGCACCCTCTTGTGCATCCTGGCTGCTCCAAGCCTCTTCATGTGATGTCCAGTCTAGAATCCGAAGAACTGGGCAGAGTCGGCAGCAGCAGCAGGTCCAAAGTTGAACTCTCTAAGAACTGTACCAAGTCGTTTACTCACATGGTTCACACACTCTTCCTTGTCAATGTGAATATCCTCACCATAGGGCTTGATGTCGTTGAGCTATGTAAAAGTCTTGGAGTCACCGTCCGACAGTAGTGTTGTGTAGCGAAGCTTGTTGGTGTTCACCGATCGATGCCATGTGACACGGGCTGCTTCCACCTCCATCATCCCTGATGAGCCTGCAAACAAGAACAAAATAAGAAATGTAATTTGCAAACAGAGTATTTTTTAAGTGTGTGTGTGTGTGTGTGTGTGTGTGCGCGCATGTGTTATTCACAGTCATTGTCCAGCTAATACTTCAATTATAATTAATGCGGAAAAAAAAATGAAATAAACATGGAATTACCAAATTACTGAATATTAAATTTCTAGCAGCAGGTATAGGTGCACTGAACATTGTTAGATTGTAAACGTTAAGCATAATGCATTAATTGATACCATTTGAACGTTTTTAAATACAACATGTACTATTTGCCATCCCCTGACCACTATTCTAGCTCCCTCAGTTCTGGGAAGCCCGTTGATTCTGAAGACTTGTGAATCTCTCTTCATGCTGTAGATACAGCTCTCTCTCTCTCTCTCTCTCTCTCTCTCTCTCTCTCTCTCTCTCTCTCTCTCTCTCTCTCTCTCTCTCTCTCTCTCTCTCTCTCTCTCTCTATCTGTGTGTTTTCTTATTATTTTCATCACACACATGCACTCCCCCATGCCCTGAACTATTCAAGATACAAATTGGATTTTTACGCATGTGTTACAACTTTCATTATTATTATCATAAATTGATGATCTGTCTTTATGACGCTTTTTTTTTAATCCATCATCCATGCCTTTGGTTTTGGTTTTCAGTTTCACTGGAATGCATGGAAAATAATATCCACTCATCTGCCAAGTCATCACTATTACATTTACTTGTAATTTGCTATATATTATTTGAGTAAGTTGCTTAAATTTGAAATAAACTCTATTCAAATATGTCTGTGCAAACAGATATAATTTACCTTTATAGTTCACCTCACACTTGTCCAAGTGGTCCACGAGCCAAGCCGCATACTCCTCTGGCTTTTCCTGAAACAGCTTCTCCCCCGTAGACTCCACACCTGGCAGTAGGTACACATGACATGGGCATCAACACAGAGTCCAGTAAGTAAGTCCACAACACACCCAACTCCAATGTGCGAAGAGTGTCCACGAGTAAGCCAGGTGCCATCATACTCATAGCTCACAATAATGTTCAGGGTGTCGTCGACACCAAGAGTAGTGCCACAGTATCTTGCATGAACTTCTCGAACATTTGCAACAGTGTCACTGAACACATGCTTCCGGAATTTCTCCAGTTGTGTGAATAGTTGGCTGGCATGAGTATGACTATGAAAGGTCTTGTGGTGAAGTCCAGCTATTTATCCATGTTTTCACAGAAATTTCTGAATGTCTCTGTCTCTCTCCTCTCTGCTCTCTGTCTCTCTCTTCTCTGTCTCTCTCTCTCTCTCTCTCTCTCTCTCTCTCTCTCTCTCTCTCTCTCTCTCTCTCACACACACTTTCTCTCTCTCTCTCTCAGTCTCTCTCTTAGTCTCTCAGTCTCTCCCCCCAATCCCTCCTTCCTCATCTCTGTCCATCCCTCTGACTTCTCATGAAAACAGCTGAACTTTTAAATCATTTGCTATTAAAGGTGATTTGTGAGCCGGATCGTCCAAATGCGCAAGTATATGAGAGCTGCGCGTTTTAACGATTCTTGTATTCTTTGTATTGATCAAACGTTTGATCGATCCACCAAACGCGCAGCGCGATCGCGCGATCGCGCAGATCGATCAAACGCGCCTAACACTTTCACTGCTTGTAAACAAGCGCCATTGTTGTACCACGTGACCCCGGTTGAACGAATCAAGATCACATCATACGTCATACTCTCCGTATAAGGAAGTTGGCGTAGATTGACCTACATTGAAAATGTTCCGTTAGAGCCGAAGTAGTCCGGAAAATAACGAAACAACGGTCACATGCAAAGTAACAGGGGAGGCTATGTAGCAAGCAACGTCATGCAGTGTTCGCCCTGTCGTCTGCTCAAATTTGCTGATCAAGGTGTTGAAAATCGGCAATAATAAGGCAAGTTCAAGACAAATGAACGCAATCAGGCGAGGGTTGGTTTATTGAATTTATTTTTAGTACACAAAAAAAACATGTATATGCAACATCAACGGCAGAAATGGAAAGAAAAATGACCACAGTTTTCCAAACAGTCAAAATGACTAAATGCCCAAACCTGTCCAAAAGCTCAGAAATACCCCCGCAACAAACAAACTGAAGACATCACACTTCCTTATCTCGCCTGTTCAGAACAAAGCGACTTCAAAAGCATGGATTCGAATAGTACACCGTCAAAAGACGGTGTCCGTCCGTATTCGAATTTTACACCATTGTACTTTTCGTCCGTCCGTACAACGCTAAATCGCTTGCTGAGATTAATTATTTCAGCGTTACACACATACCAAATCCTTAATGAAAAAGTTTTATTAAAATCCCTGTAAATATTCCCCAGGTTTGTAAAGCAGTTGTACAAAAGGAAAAAACTTACATACAAAATAATAATTTACCGTTTGTTGTTATTTTTTAAATAAACGTTTGTCTATAATTCACTGATTTCTGACAGAAAAAGGGAATGCTGGAAAAAGAGACAAGGGGAACAACTGTTTTAAAGTCATCCCCCAGCTCCAGGAGTTTAGCCCCTTTATGATATACTTTTTTTCCCCTCCCAGGCCGGAATACAGAATACAACATACAAAATACGCTGGTGATTATAGTTTGCCTTCAAATCAAATTGTATGCACATACACAATTGTTTGTACTCTTTTTCTGGTGACCACATCGCTTTCTAGACATAGTAGTGGGCACTGCGGACACTGGAACAATTTGTCCTTGAATAAAACAAGCACAAGTTTTGCCTTTATTGATTTTTGTGAATTAGTTTTTAAACTAGTACCTTACATTTTTGTCAGGTGGATTTTGGGGGTACCCTTAGTTGAGCATGCAGCTAGCAGTTATGTGACCCCTGCTTAAAATTTTTTTTTTTTAATTTTCTGGCTTATGAAACGTGGCCGGGATTCTGAACCCACAACCTACTGGGGCCAGTTTCATAAGCCAGAAACACAGTCCACCAACTGCAGTTGTCCGAGAGAACCACAGTAATCCGACGTTATCGGGTTTCACGAACAAAATTTCAGTCGGCCGACTGCGGGTCGTCTCACCGGAAGTCGGCCAAACACGGTGATGCTCTCCCCCCAACACTGTGTTCGGCTTACTGCGGTAAACCAAAAATAAATGTAATTATCCGCACAGTCAATGGCAGAATGCTCACACTTTTTTGGATTGTGAGCCAAACCTTGTGATTGTTCTTCGAAATGTATCTATCATGACGCAGTAATCCAGGAGACAAGTCAGGGTTATGTCTTGAAGACGTCACATTATGGCGTAAGAGGGTTAGACGTCACGCGAAGGAATTACTGAAAGTCTCGGTCATTTATGTAGCTAGTCATCGGTCGGCTGACCGTGAAACTGACGGTGGGTCGACGTTGAACCGCAAAAGTCAGTAATATGAGCGCGAACAACTGCCGGTCCAACTGAAAACAGTCGCCCGACTGCGGTTGGCACCTTTTTCGGTCGATCGACCGCAGTGCAGGTAAACAAAGGGAAGACAACTCTACTTGTTTTAACTTTCTGAGCGTGTTTTTAATCCAAACATATCATATCTATATGTTTTTAGAATCAGGAACCGACAAGGAATAAGATGAAAGTGTTTTTAAATTGATTCCGATAATTTAATTTTGATAATAATTTTTATATATTTAATTTTCAGAGCTTGTTTTTAATTCAAATATAACATATTTATATGTTTTTGGAATCAGCAAATGATGGAAAATAAGATGAACGTAAATTTGGATCGTTTTATAAAAACAATATTTTTTTTACATTTTTCAGATTTTCAATGATCAAAGTCATTAATTAATTTTTAAGCCACCAAGCTGAAATGCAATACCGAAGTCCGGGCTTCGTCGAAGATTACTTGACCAAAATTTCAACCAATTTGGTTGAAAAATGAGGGCGTGACAGTGCCGCCTCAACTTTCACAAAAAGCCGGATATGACGTCATCAAAGACATTTAGGCCCAAAAAAATTGTCTGTTTCTGGTAACATGGCTAAAAAAAATAGGGTCGGTAGGTAGGGATTTTTTTTTTAATTTTTTTTTTTTACCCCAAATGTAGACCAATAAAACTAACTTTAAAAATCGCGCAAAGAGACTGGATTCACTATACATAGAGACAAGACACTCAACACATTTACAAATCGTCAGCGGACTTTCGTTTTCACACGTTTTTGTTGTTCATTTTCTCACCCTGTCCTTTACCACCTTTGGCCTAAATGTCTTTGATGACGTCATATCAAAAAAACGATACCGGTACCGCCAAAACAGGGCCGGATGTTTACATCGGAAGTTGTAATGTTCTAAAAATACCACTGAGCGGTCTGACTGTCTAGTCAGCCGACTGTCAGTGCTACCGCGCTGCACATATTACCCGTCAAAACACGGCCGGTCAGCAGACTGCAATCAACTGACTTGACAGTCAGTCGACTGTGGTTGCTCGACCGTCCAAAATACGCTGTTCATATTACCGGGCCCTCTCATCCGATTTTTTTTCATTGGTCACGTGCCGGAATGCAACTTGCATGACAAAGTGACAAAATGACAAAACCGTAAGGTACCAATTATTAAACTGTTTGACAAAAATTCAGAGGAGGAAAAACTAGGCTCTCATATAGGCCCTACATGTACGGGGAGATAATCCAACGAATTACCTGTCCAAAACAGGTGATTTTGTATGGCTATCTAATGCAGCTGCCGATTACATGAGCGGTCAAAAACAGAAGGTTTTTTGCATCAATTTAAAGGTGTCCTTTTGTTGTGGTACCCCTCAAAATTGATGCAAAAACCTTGTTATTGACCGCTCATGCCTGCACATCAGTAGGTTGTGGGTTCGGAATCCCGCGCCTGGAGGGTCAGTTAAAGCCCCAGTCCGTCTCAACTGCTTTACAAAACGATTTAAATCTTCTCATGACAAAAAATTAGTTCTAACCTTAGGGAACACACTTGCAATAGCATTTATTAGCATTAAATGAAACAATTCGTTTGAATTGCTATTTAGCTCGCGTAAACCACACACCAGATTTCGTGGTTTATCTAACCCCTGAGCCATCGTAAACCCGTGTCATCCACTTTTCCTTTTTTTTCCACAATTACATTTTAGTCGTCAGTTTCTGAGAGGCTCGGGGAGCTCAGTGATCAGAAACGAATGGTTTACGGGAGGCTGTGTGTGCCGTTGAATGTATGAATTTTTTGCTGGTTTAACCGTTCCTTTCTTCCTTTACCACTGAAGACATTTCACTTCCTTATCTCGCCTGTTCAGAACAAAGCGTCTTCAAAAAAATGGATGTAAAGCAGTTGAATCACCGTCAAAAGACGGTGTTCGTCCGTATTACGTCCGTCCGTATAACGCTAAATCGCTTGCTGAGATTAATTATTTCAGCGTTACACACATACCAAATCCTTAATGAAAAAGTCTTATTAAAATCCCTGTAAATATTCCCCAGGTTTGTAAAGCAGTTGTACAAAAGGAAAAAACTTACATACAAAATAATAATTTACCGTTTGTTGTTATTTTTTTAAATAAACGTTTGTCTATAATTCACTGATTTCTGACAGAAAAAGGGGAATGCTGGAAAAAGAGACAAGGGGAACAACTGTTTTAAAGTCAACCCCCAGCTCCAGGAGTTTAGCCCCTTTATGATATACTTTTTTTCCCCTCCCAGGTCGGAGTACAGAATACAACATACAAAATACGCTGGTGATTATAGTTTGCCTTCAAATCAAATTGTATGCACATACACAATTGTTTGTACTCTTTTTCTGGTGACCACAATCGCTTTCTAGACATAGTAGTGGGCACTGCGGACACTGGAACAATTTGTCCTTGAACAAACAACAAGCACAAGCTTTGCCTTTATTGATTTTTGGCTCACGTAAGTGTAGCCTATGCGATCGTAACTTTGTCTGTCTGTGCGTGCGTGCGTATGTGCGTGCGTGCGTGCGTGTGTATGTCTGTGGTAGAAACTCTAACATTTGAAGACGTCACATTACATTGACGTCATATTATGACGTAAGAGGGTAAGACGTCACGCAAAGGAAGTACTGAAAGTCTCGGTCATTATTATTTTGAGCGGGCCGAGACTAGTTGACAGTCGTGTCCCTGTAAGTAGGCTACATGCAGACAGACAGATCTAGTGTCTCGCTTTCTTGCAGTTTCACCTATGCTCTTTCTGTGTGTGTGTGTGTGTGTGTGTGTGTGTGTGTGTGTGTGTGTGTGTGTGTGTGTGTGTGTGTGTGTGTGTGTGTGTGTGTGTGTGTGTGTGTGTGTGTGTGTGTGTGTGTGTGTGTGTGTGTGTGTATGTGTGACGGAGTGATTGAGTTTGTGTTACTGTTTGTCGATTTCTTACGTGAGCCTTGATGGCTTCGCCTCTTGTTGTGAATTATTTTTTAAACTAGTACCTTACATTTTTGTCAGGTGGATTTTGGGGGTACCCTTAGTTGAGCATGCAGCTAGCAATTATGTGACCCCTGCTTAAATTTTTTAAAATTATCCAAACATTTTCAAATTAAGTGCCCTTATCCGCAATGAAATATGAATGAAATGTCACAAAAATGTATGTTTAATGGGGGTAGAGTAAAACATCGCATTAGTAATTTTGTAAGGTGATTACTTTATGTACCAGACCTTTGACACTCACACCATGATCTGAAATTACTTTATGTACCAGACCTTTGACACTCACACCATGATCTGTGATTACTTTATGTACCAGACCTTTGACACACACACCATGATCTGTAATTACTTTATGTACCAGACCTTTGACACACACACCATGATCTGTAATTACTTTATGTACCAGACCTTTGACACTCACACCATGATCTGTAATTACTTTATGTACCAGACCTTTGACACTCACACCATGATCTGTAATTACTTTATGTACCAGACCTTTGACACTCACACCATGATCTGTAATTACTTTATGTACCAGACCTTTGACACTCACACCATGATCTGTGATTACTTTATGTACCAGACCTTTGACACACACACCATGACCTTTGACACTCACACCATGATCTGTATCATGTTGCTTTGCTCCTTTTCCACACATGACATTTCATTTTGTTATCTCGCCTGTTCAGAACAGAGCGATTTCAAAAACCGGGATTCGAATTGTACTGTCAAGTTTAAAGTTGACATGTACCGAATGCGTGTACACACGAATTTACACGATCATGGCCATTTTGAGACTAATTGTTTCAGCATTAATCATACCAAAACCTTCCGGAAAAAGTCGTTTTCAAATCACTCTAAATATTCCGCAGGTTTGTAAAGCAGATGTACAAAAGGCAAAACTAAAATATAACATAATAGTTGACCTCTTCTACCGACATTTTGGTAAACATATTTCTATAATTTACTGATTTCTGACAGAAAAAAAAAGAAATGCTAAAAAAAATACAAGGGGAACAACTGATTGTAAAGTCACCCACAGCTTTAGTAGTTAAGCCCCTTGATGATACACTTTTTTTTACCCTCCATGGTCTTAAAAGTACAAGATACTACATTAGGGCACAGGGACATAGCTCAGTTAGTAGCACTGTGGTTTTATAACCATTTGTTTCATGATCAGAATGGGTTTTGAATCCCAGGTTTGTTGAGAGTTTTATTTCTCGGGGTCAACCATGTACCAGGTTTGTTGAGAGTTTTATTTCTCGGAGTCAACTTTATGCAGTGTTTGAACACCTTTTTGTGCAAAGATCCCAAGCTGACAGGAAAGTCTCAGGGCTTCATAAAACACATGCATCATCTCCTATCTCTCATTATCATGATCATATGTCAATACCTTGAAGAGAAAGAAGACAGCCCCAGTGGGCTTCTTCCAGTCAAAGTGTCACACTGTACCATATCCTGAGCATATTACCAATACCTGTCCCAATATAGGCCAGCTGGTCTAAGAAGATGTTAAACCCAAACAGTCTGCAGTCAGTCAGTCAGGATGTAGAGGTTACATGCCGAGTCTCAGTGATTATTAAAAATAATGGTCGAAGTTAGCGGATCATGAAAAATGCGAGCTTTAGCGAGCTTTTTCATGACCGCGAACTGAGACCATTATTTTTTATAATCACTGAGACGAGGTGTGTAACCTCTTTATTCCTCCTTTCTTCGGTTATTCAAAGAAAAGAGGAGTTTTTTTGCGAAAGTTTGATCGAATCCTATTCTCTCAACCAGTCAACCTGCGCAGGCGATCGATTAATGCGCGGTTGTATAGTTCCGTGCAAATCATTCCATTCTGTTAACACTTCTTGTCAGTTTTCCTAATTTGGACTAAAATCAAGTACACAGATATGCTTTTATTCTGCTGTGGCGGCAAAGGCAGATATTGTGTGTTCTGTATATGTTTTGGTATCGCTTAGGATAATGTTTTTTCGTCAAATGGGACTAGCAGACGAACTTTTGCACCCGTGTTCCAACGTTAAAAACTGTATGAAGTTCAGTTTTCTGGGGAAAATAGTGTATGAAACCCCTTTATGTTGTTTAAATTGATGAGATGTGTGCATTTAGTTGCGTGTGATCTGTTTATTAAATGAAATATTGTTGAAAACTGACCGTCGGATTGCAGTCTGTTGTCGAAGAAACTGAGTGAAAAGAAGGGGAACTACTCTTGTCGCTAGACAAAGTATGAATTACTTGCCTTGGGAAATTGCTTGTGATGAACGGTTTGAGCACGGCAGATCTGGATTCAGAAAACAACCGAACTCATGGATTTTATATGGAGATTCATGTGTTCAGGCCTGTAGTTGTTAATTTAAATGCGGTATGTTTGTATTGTTTGCTCCAGAGATGTATACTTCGTACATTAGAGCGTTCGGAACTTTTCAGTCGCAAAAAGTAGTACCGAAACAGAACTTCTCAACCCATTGCACTATCGAGGATTCAGGCTGTTGCTGGGTCGTTATTTGTTTGGTTGCTGGGTCATTATCGAAAAATAACTACCCCTACAAGTTTACAGAGGTAAAGAAGCTGAGGGGGGAATAACGAAAAATAACTACCCATACAAGTTTACAGAGGTAAAGAAGCAGAGGGGGGAATAAATAACATTAAACGGCGTTGGTGATCATTGTTTGCCTTTGAAAAATATGTATGCACAAAGATGCAAAATGATATCTTTAACTTGTGATAACAGTGCTTTGTGGATATAATTGAAAGCAAATTGGTGCACAAAACAGTTTTTTCTGATCACAAATCATTGTGTGAAATTTTCTTTACAACTCTCTTTCACGAAGTGTACGTATTTGTTTTAGCAATAGGCGTGTCTCCTGTTTGGAGTGAACACTGTTTTCGTAGTGCACTACCAGTGTTTTCAAAAGAGAAAAATAAAAATACACAACGGCCATAATTTCTCTTTATTTGAATGAATTTCAACTTCACAAAGATTGTTTTAGAGTGCAGATTTAAAAAAATCAATGCATGAAGAATTGGAAAAAAACAGTTGGTTATACAGTAAAACCTCCCACTAACGACCTTGAAAATGTCCAGTAAAATCGGTCGTAAAAAGGAGGGGTCTTTATTGGGAGTTTGGGATGTATAATTTTTTTCACAGGGGTGGAAACTGTTGGGCAGTTCAGTCTTGAAAGTTGTGTCCGTTATCCTATTGTTGTTCCCACTTGATGTGCATACACCAGCGCACACACGGGCAGATATCACACACACACACACACACACACACACACACACACACACACACACACGCGCGCGGTCTCATAGGTAAAACTCTGTGATTGACCCCGGGTAAGGTCAGTGTCAGTAACCTGGGACAGGAAGAGTTTCCTCTCAGACATCAAAGGAGACCGTCCCATATAGGTAAAACTTGCTCAGTCATTGGCAATACAATACAATACAATACAATACAATAATCTTTATTCATCTCTAAAAGAGAAATTACACGCTTGACTGTGTGTCTGCAAAATCAATCAACCAATCAATCAATCAACCATGCATTGGCAAGTATGGGTCATTGACCTGAGGTCTCAGTTGGTGAGCACACACTCACAGAATACGTACACATCAATTCATTATTGGGATGTCGTTCTAACTGCCCCATTCCCAACACCCCCCCCCCCCCCCACTCCTACTTCGAGGGCAGTCCTTCAATTGTGACAGCAATAGGTGAGAAGATGACAGCCATGGGCGACTTGACTTGCACGCACTACTGACTACAGACTACCACCCCTGACTCTTGATGTGTGACTAATGGCGTGCGTGTTCCATGTGTAATTACGAACTTTGACACTCACTGGTTAAAAGGTCAAAGTCATTATTGACCCTAAGTTGGTAGGTTGGTCGTCGGAAAAAGGAGGGCGTCGTTCTTGGGAGGTTAGTTAGGCCAAAAAAAAAAATAGGTGTGGTTACGGTAACATAGCCAAATAAAATAAAAGGAAGGTAGGCAATCACTTTTTTTTTGGTGTAACTTTTTTTTCTAATGTGTACAAATTAAACCTACTTGACGGGGAAATAAGTGTGCGACTCGAGCGCTTTCGCTTTCATTGCGTTTTCTGCACTTGTTTTCTTGTTTTTTGTGTGTTTTTTTGACAAATGTAATAAAAAGTTATAGGGTCGGCCCCTAAAAATAGGGTAGGTCGGGTTACCGTAACCACACCTATTTTTTTTTAGGCCTTACAGTGTGAAAAGCATCCGTGCCGAGGAATTCGGTCGGCAAAACGAGGGGGTCGTTCTTGGGAGAGGTCGTTACGGGAGGTTCCACTGTACCTTCAGACAGCACCACGAGAAAGAAAAAAGTAGAAAAGGGAAAAAACTTCTGAGTGCAGTTCAGTCTACTTCTCAACTCATCTCAACTCAATGCCCGTCACTCCTGTCAGGGTATGTATGGGCCGCCAACAACAGCTCTCCAGAGTCCTCTGTCCTGGGCCATCTTTTCTATCTGACTCCAGGTGTAGCCCATCTTTCTGGTGTCGGCCTTCAGTCTACTTACCAGTGAAAAATTGTTCGTTCTTAGATCCTATAACTATACATGTACAATTTATTCATCATATTTGCAATAGAAAAGCTAAGGTGTGTCTTAGCCTTTTTATTTCACTGCAGCAAAATCAGCATAAACTTGCCTGTTGTTAACTGTTATATACATTTACTATCTTGGAATAAACTGCACAAATACCGCTGATGGTAAAATTAAATGCACATTATTTATTTGCAAGTATGCTGTGCCGTGAAAAATTATGTCATTGAAGCCAAATATTACAGAAAAATGATTTGTGTGTTGCTGATTTATTTTTCAGTTTCTGTATTCATTTACAGGGTGTGTGTAAGTTGAAGGCTGCACTGTGTGACGGATCTGTGATGGTTTTTTCATTATCATATATGATACTATTTATTTGCATGTATGATACAGGTACAAATGTGATAATTGTAGGCTTATACTAGTGATTACTGTGTGTGATACATGAAATGTGATATGAATGCTGTTTTTATATGTTATACTCTTACTTTCTCCCAAGCGCAAGACAAATTCTTCTATGAAAATTGAAGCCAATAAAATTTGAGTTGAGTTGAAATTTTAGATAGCTGAAATACAGATAAGAAAGAGTGTATGCACACAAGACAGTACAAAAAAAAAGGGTGAAAAAACGCTACAAAAAGAAACCAGACATTCTTTTTTTTTATCAAATGTCAGTGATTTGAACTTTTTGGAAGGAAATAGGAAAAAGGAAAAAAACTAGTCAATTCTTTAAACTGCAGTGGGAATAAAGCACAAAAAAAAACAGCAACAGGTTCCATGCAAAATCAGTCACAAAACACTCACGCAAATAGAATTGGAATTTATTGTAATGAACACAAATCCCAACTTTTTCCCCTTCACAATCAAGCTCAAAAAACAGATATATGTGAGCAAATATTTGTGTGTAAGAATTAAGCCGCTGATGTCAACTTGGCACTTTTCAGGAAAGCAAAGTTATATACACATGACTATGTTGGCTTTGACTAGAGCACATTTTCTTGGATGGGTGTATCTGGCCAATCACTAATTGATGGGTGTATCTGGCCAATCACTAATTGATGGGTGTTTCTGGTCAATCACTAATTGATGGGTGTATCTGGCCAATCACTAATTGATGGGTGTTTCTGGCCAATCACTAATTTATGGGTGTATCTGGCCAATCACTAATTGATGGGTGTTTCTGGCCAATCACTAATTGATGGGTGTATCTGGCCAATCACTAATTGATGGGTGTATCTGGCCAATCACTAATTGATGGGTGTTTCTGGCCAATCACTAATTGATGGGTGTATCTGGCCAATCACTAATTGATGGGTGTTTCTGGCCAATCACTAATTGATGGGTGTATCTGGCCAATCACTAATTGATGGGTGTTTCTGGCCAATCACTAATTGATGGGTGTTTACTGAATTGTACATGTAGATAGATCTTTGGCCTTGTAACCCATCAAGTAGAGTCTTCCTAACACACACACACACACACACACACACACACACACACACACACACACACACACACACACACACACACACACAATTACCTGACATGCCAGTCAACTTAGGGGGGGAAGGGGGGCGGGATAGGTGAAGGAAAAAAATTGGGTAGCGCGTACTGTATGAAAAAGTCAGCAAAGTTATCGTAAAAATGTTCCTATCTCCGTATAGACACACCACAAAATCGTGACATTATCTCCACAAATAAATTACATTCAACAAAAGTTACACACGTCCAGCATACATGCGACTGTCCGTACTTCATCATGTACACACGGTGTCTGTGGAAAGCTCACCTTAGGGAGGGGAAAACGTACTTTAGAGGTGCGAAAAGTCAAATTTTTGCACCAACAGAAGACCCAAACCATCAATGACCTGATCACAAATCCATGGGTGGGACTAAAAAATGTCATGAATCCTAAAGAATTTTAAGGGGGGGGCCCCAAGACGCTGAAGGATTTGTATAATTAACAACCAAATAACGGTAGATGCCGGAAGATTCCCACCCATGCAAATCACAGGTAGAACAAATTGAATACTGAATTCCCCCGAAATCCGAGTATGACTTCCCAAGATTATTTGGGTGGGGTGGGGGGTGTAAAAGCCCACTCAGGCCCACAAGCGTACATGAGTTGTAGCCCTCAAACACAAAAGAAGAAGAAGGATGCTGAATCGGTCTTAATGATGTCACAGAGGGGCCGGGTGAATTGTCCAACGTTTAGACACAGAAGATCCTAAACCAACACCGGAGCACTTGTTCACAAATCACAGTCAGCACAAGGAACACAGAGTGAACAAGTTTTGCTGGTTCATACTCATGGCGTCTAAACCACACAGAGGATGCATTATTAACAAGTTTTGCTGGTTCATACTCATGGCGTCTAAACCACACAGAGGATAAATTATTAACAAGTTTTGCTGGTTCATACTCATGGCGTCTAAACCACACAGAGGATGCATTATTAACAAGTTTTGCTGGTTCATACTCACGGCATCCGAACCACACAGAGGATAAATTATTTACAAGTTTTGCTGGTTCGTACTCATGGCGTCTAAACCACACAGAGGATGCATTATTAACAAGTTTTGCTGGTTCATACTCATGGCGTCTAAACCACACAGAGGATGCATTATTAACAAGTTTTGCTGGTTCATACTCATGGCGTCTAAACCACACACAGGATGCATTATTAACAAGTTTTGCTGGTTCATACTCATGGCGTCTAAACCACACAGAGGATAAATTATTAACAAGTTTTGCTGGTTGACAGTCAGGGCATCCGAACCACACAGACGCCAGCATCACAGCGAGGGGTGGTCATACTGTCGTCCAACACCTCCCACGTGTCTCGCAGAGGATCGTAAACTTCCACCGTGTTCAGAAGAGTGTTGCCATCATATCTGTTGAGCAAAACAAAAAGATCCTTTGTAAATACAGAGTAATAGATCTTTCTTTCTTTATTTGGTGTTTAACGTCGTTTTCAACCGTTCAAGGTTATATCGCAACGGGGAAAGGGGGGAGATGGGATAGAGCCACTTAATTGTTAATTGTTTCTTGTTTACAAAAGCACTAATCGAAAATTTTTATTAAATTTTGATTTAATATAATATACTTACCCAATTCTTATGAATGCATTGACTTTAGTCCCACATGCTAGATGTCGAAAAAACCTCTCAAATTACCTGCCCTTAGTAGGGTGGTAACCAAGCTAAAAGCGACGCCATAGCCGTTGCTATGGCCTGACCTTGCTCGGTTACCCATAACACCCTGCGCACCACGTGAGCGCCAGCATCCGTAATGATCATTCGAGACTATTAATCAAACAAACACCCCAAGGACATAATCCAGCGGGGACGGATGGGAGGGTATTAACTATAAGAATTGGGTAAGTATATTATATTAAATCAAAATTTAATAAAAATTTTCGATTTAATCACATATTCTTACTCCAATTCTTATGAATGCAGATTCCCCCTAAAGGTGGAGGGAACCTACTTATGTCCTTGTAAGAACCTGCCCTGCAGCAACTAAAACCAGCAATGAACTGGAGCCGTCTAGCCGCGTGCAGGAGAAATCTCAAAGATAGAAACCGATGAACACATCATCTGACCTCCAGTAAGCCGTTTGCAAAGCTTCGCCTAGGCGACCAGAACGCAACACGGCAATAAATGTAGCAGAGCCCCTAGAGAGAGACAAATAAAAGATGTCTCTTTCGCTCCATTGTAAAGACATAAGAACCTGAGCTAAAGCTCGTGGTTCCAAAAGACAGTAACGTCAAAAAATGGATTAAAAAAGTCTAACCAGACAGTTAGAAAATCCGAATCTCCCGGAGCGAGAATCCTCCCAAGAGGAGGGAATCAAACACCAGAGGATATTGACCAGGTTTCTGAAACCCCAAAACCTGGCCAAAAACCGTGAACAAACGGCACCAAAAGCCCTAAGGCTACATCCTCTGGCAAACCCCAAAAACGCATGCGCCTCACTGCCCTATAGGGCTGAGGCCCAGAGTAAGTAGAACAAAGTCCCACGCGCTAAACAAGGGGGAGCCTCCAAACCTTATAAAACAAGGTCCTTGATCATGCCCACAAGAGGGCCATGAGCCACAGAAGAGAGGCCTATTTGTTTCAAAACAGCTGAGATAGCCGAGACGCCGAAACCTCAAAGAATAGGCCCAGCTGCCCAAAGCCAAAAACTGAAACAGAGGTGAAAAACCACCTGGCTTGAGAGAGGGGCGCTAAGGAGTTGCACCCCCGCTCTAAATCCCCAATTGGCCAAAGAGGCCAAACAAGGAGCATACACAGATAAAGTGGAGGAAATATATGCTTCGTGCCCAAAGACCAGAGTAAGAACCCATGATCTAAAACACAAACAGCACGCCTCCAGACCCGTAAGCAGATATGGGCCAACCCCTGAGCAAGCCCTGAGAGGACCTGTTGAGCGAGTCGGCCCGATCGCAGAGCTGGCCGGGGAGAAATTCCCTTGAGAAAATGATTTAGTGTGAAAACCCAATCAGAATCCCCTATACTCTGTCTGACAGGGAGTGAGAACTTGCTCACCCCAGCTAGTTCACATAAGAAGCAACAGACGAATTGCCCGAATGCAACAGGACATGCCTGTAAATAGCCAAAAAGGAAAGGCTAGTAGACTAAGAGCTACTGCTCCTAACCTCAGGCAAAAGAGAAGCCCAAGGATTCACGTCTACATCACAGCCTCAAGACTGCAATCGCCATTGCAGGCCCCATCTAGACGAAAACGCATCCAAAAAGCGGTCTAAGTCCAGGGGGAAACAAAGCTAGGGAAAAAAGTCCCCTGAGCGATCCAAAAGGATTCCAGCCACCTTCCCGCGTGGAGGAACCCACTCTGGAGGAGGACCCTCATGTCCCAGACCTGTGAGGCCGAACCCCCCAAAAAACTTGAGGAAAGACTAGAGGGCCAGCATAGCTATCGATACCGTCCGACCGAAGATCGGGTCTAAAGACCCCGCAGAGGCCTGCTCTCGTGCCAGTCTGGCAGTGAAAAGCGCTAAAAGCCTCCCTATTCTCTCTTGTGTGAAGAATAAACCTTCCAAGAGACAAAGTCGAACAGCATGCCCAGGTAAAAAACCTGGGATAAGGACAGCTCGGAATTTTGCCTGGTTACTGAGAGCACCAGGCAAAAAGCCTGGTTCAACACCAAAAGGAAGTGCAGCTGACAAGCTGATTGACCTTGCAAAAGCTCAACCAGCCCCCGAGATAGTCCAGAGACCAACACCCCCTGAAACCGAGCCCTTTCCTGTGTGCAGAAACGCAGAAGGAAAGCTCATGTGAGAGCATCGAGGAAAATCTCAGCCAAAGCTGAAAGCTCTAGCCCATGCCGACCCACCTCCCACAGAGAGGGAGGCGACACTGAACCAAAACACCCCTTTGTAACCGGGAGCGCATAAATGCGCTGCCAGAGGTCCACGAAGGAAGGGAAAGATTCCAGCTATTGAGTAGGTCTTAACAACCCCCGAAAAAGCCTGACCCTTGCTTCCTGCAACCAGCATGAAATCAAACCCCTTGTAAAGGAAGGAGATCACACCAAGCAAAAACAGTGTGGGCCTAAAACGTCACCGAGAAACTTCTCCGCTCAGTGACGACCCTAGCCCAAGCTGCCAGCAGCCTGGCTAAAGCCTTATCCAAGGCATCCTCCCTAACCCAAAAGAGCGTTCCGGGAGGATAAAATTGCCTACAAGAAAGCACAGAAGAGAGTCTCAGCCAAAGCAAAAAACTCCAAACCATGCCATCCTATCTCCTCCAGAGAGGAGAGGGAGGAGTAATATCATGAAAACTCCATGTTCCCTGTGTAAGCGAAGCCAGAAACTAGCCCCTGCCCATAAAAAAGTCCGGATCAGACCCTGAGCCTGAAACTTCCCTGCTATCTTCTTCCGCACTAAAAGTGAGGACTAAGCAGCCTGAAACCCCGAAGCCAGCAGTCCCCTGCGTAAAAAGCAGCGGGAAAGGTGTAGGCTGAAGACCACTATCCTAAGGTGCGGATCAAGCCAAAAAGTGTGGCATGTGGTAGGCAATCACCGCAGACTCAGCAAATGAAACAAATTGCGAGAAAGCCTGTGAAAACCCAAAGGCATCCCGGAAGAGGAAGGAAGAGAGACACCCCCAACCTATCCGGGCCAAAGTAACCGCAACAGCAGCCGCTCTATGTATGGGAAACCTACAATCAGTAGGCAACCCTATACACTCCCCCTCCTTAAACAAGGAGTCCGAACCTAACCACCAGTTGTGTAAAACACAAAAGGAGGGGAGGCAGGGGAGGTCGCGCACTAAATCTCCTGCCGCTAACACCGCCAAGAGTGTGGATGAAAAGCGTGATCAGTCTCTGACTGCCAACCCAAAACCGCCCACCTGAACAAGAGGTGGAGGGAAGAGGGGTTGGTAACTGGCACAGATCTCTGCCAAGAAGAAGAGAGAGTGGAGAAGCAAGACAAAGCCGGGCCCGGCGCGTCTTACCCCACCCGCTGTGCGAGAGAAGCATCCCAGTGCTAAGAACCAGACTACCTGGTATGACCACAACCCACACCAAGCGGGGAGGGGGGCGGTCCAGCACAGCCGTAACCCCAAGAGGGGGTAAGGACTGAAACAGAGAAACGGCCGTAAACGGCCGATCCTCGCTCGTCCACCTGCCGAAGTCAAGCAGCCCTATCACTCACCCACCCCTAGGAGGGGGGGGGGTGACCTATGCTGGCTACGGACAATGACCACCGGCCAGGCGATACTATAGCCGAGTCCCTGCAGATCATTGTGAACACAAAGAATGGGAGACTGGAGAGAAAGGGTACGTTCTGTCTCCGCCTGCCATGTAGACAGCCGGCACAGCCCGTGCAGAGAACAAAGCAGAGCAAAGCTCATTGTTCCCTGACCACTGTGCGAGACACCCTGCCGAGAACAAAAGAGAGTCAAGCTCATTGTTCCGCGACCGCTACCCGCGACAAGCGCGGGCAGCTAACACAGCCACCTGCCCCAAACGGAGCAGAGAAGGAGTATGTAAGGTAGCCTGGAAAGCCGTACATAGCACCCCCACTGTGTAGCAAGGCCTGAGCCAAGCCACGCCCCAGATGAGGAGGGGGGTGGCTCGTCGCAGCAGTAAGAGCGACGGAGAGAGACGAACCGAAAAACGGCCGACCCCCCTCCGTCCACCTGCCGTAGTCCTATAGCCCACCGCCCACACAACCCTATAGGGGAGGAGGACGATTGTCGGGCCAGGACAATAGAGGCACAGACTGTGAAGACAGTCCAACAGCGCCCACCCAGTCCGACCCAGAGGGAGGGACAGGGTGGAACGCTGCTCCAGCCCCCACCCGATCCTGCCCAGTGGGCGGGAAAGAGTGAGCCACTGACACCCCCCCACCCTGCCCCAAATGGAGCAGAGAAGGGGTATGTAACGTAGCCTGGAAAGCCGCCACCCCAACGCGCCCGGGGGGCGGGAAAGGGTGGGAAGCTAACACAGCCCCCTGCCCGCAAAGGGCAGAGTGGGACAAGCCCAGACCGTGACTTACCGCGCCCCCTCTCTCCCTCTCCCACCCGGGGAGAGAGCTGACTTCCCACCGCAGCAGTGCTAAAAGCAAGCCGAGCGGGAAGAGAAAAGAGAGGAAGCAGCAGCCCCCCGCCCCCAATGGGACAGGGATGGCCAAGGCCAGGCTGCGACTTACCATGCCCCCCCTCTCCCTCTCCCACCAGGGGAGAGAGCTGACTTCCCACCGCAGCAGTGCTAAAAGCAAGCTGAGCGGGAAGAGAAAGAGAGGAAGCAGACCCCCTCTCCTTACGGAGAGAGTGCTCGCGAACAACCCAGCCTACCAGTGGCAGAAAGGACTGAACCGAGCTGGCCGTTTGCACCAGGCGACGGTGCGACGCAGGAGCGCCCCCCTATCCCCCCCCATTGGCGGGGGGCTGCGTAACACACTGTGAAGTACCGGCGGTAATCAGAGTGGTTAGACGCAGGCAGGGAGCAGGCCCCCCCTCCTAAAAGGAAGGGGTGCTCGAGAACAGCCCAGAGCCACCAGAGGCAAAAAACGGGCTGAACCGAACAGGCCATTTGCACTAGGCCACAGTGCAAAGCTGACGAAACGGGAGGGCGGGAACCGCCGATCGCGCCTGAAACAGCCGAGAATATAGACACAAAACATCGTTAAGTCCCCCCAAAAGGAGGACATTGACTGATTCCTCTAACACAGAGAAAGGGGAAAGAATAGCCACACGGCTACGCCCCCCCCATCAGTCGCACCGACGACGATCCAACAAAAAGTCTATAAGGAGCCTAAAGGCTGATTAACCCCAACAGGGGAAGCGAGCTGTGAAAGAATTGAACCCACCCTCGGAGGGATAGGAACATAAAAAGAAGTGCTGTTTGACGGATCTACGACCCGCATAATAGGCAAATCAAAGTTCTTAGGCTACTCTTAGGTATAGTTTACTAAACCAGGCTAAGAGCTTTGCCACCTTCCAGTCTCGCGCCGAGTTTAGCTTTGTTGTCGGCCATTTTAAGACCGGCGAAAAACAGTCACCCAGAACAAAAAACTTCTGCGTGCATGTTCAACACAAAGCTAACACCATTTAACCAAACATAAACAGGAAAGATCTCACCAAAAGGTAGACGGACAGGTAGACCCACAGGAAACCGGCTAGTCTCACGGACAAGCAGGCATGTGAAGGCCAAAAGTGAGAGCGAAATTCGGACACGTCCACCGTGTGTTGTCGAAAGTCGAGAATGATCATTACGGATGCTGGCGCTCACGTGGTGCGCAGGGTGTTATGGGTAACCGAGCAAGGTCAGGCCATAGCAACGGCTATGGCGTCGCTTTTAGCTTGGTTACCACCCTACTAAGGGCAGGTAATTTGAGAGGTTTTTTCGACATCTAGCATGTGGGACTAAAGTCAATGCATTCATAAGAATTGGAGTAAGAATATGTGATTAAATCAAAAAATTGCTCCAGGGGCTTGCAACGTAGTACAATATATTACCTTACTGGGAGAATGCAAGTTTCCAGTACAAAGGACTTAACATTTCTTACATACTGCTTGACTAAAATCTTTACAAACATTGACTATATTCTATACAAGAAACACTTAACAAGGGTAAAAAGAGAAACAGAATCCGTTAGTCGCCTCTTACGACATGCTGGGGAGCATCGGGTAAATTCTTCCCCCTAACCCGCGGGGGTCAGAGTAATAGATGAACAAATAAGAATGTTGTTTGTTTACTTACAGACCTCTCTCAAAGTGAACTGCTGGTTGAAATTAGAAAACAAAAGTAAGAACTGTGACTGTAATACACACAAGAAGACAAAAGACGTGTTTATACACACCAAGACAGAACAAGTGTTAGAGCAATTCAGGAAGACTGAAGTTCATTCACTTGGCTGATGACTCAACCAATGCAAGTCAGATATATTCAGACTATCCGGACAACAGATTTTCCATACAAGCATGACAATGAAGACACAAGCTTTGAGCGCCTCCCTTTCTCAGACAGTGTAAATGACTCAAGACTCAAGACCAATAAGAAAACACAAACCAAAGTTCCCTCGACCAACACTGACCCAGCTACCACCATTAGCTGTCCCCGCAATACACAGGCACCAACATAGCAGCGTGGAACCACCATGTGTTGCAGTGTGGTCCAGTGGTTCGTCTGGGTGTTGAAAGATTCCACGCTGGCCAGATGGTCGTTGCCGTCATAACCGCCACACACGTAGATGACCTCATTCACGACGGCCACACCAGCACCTGTCAGTTAAACGTGGATGATTTTTTTAACCCTGACAACCCACTTTTGCCCTGGAAATTCATGGTTTCTCTTCTAGAAATACAGTCATGTACTTGTACATTGTAAACTTTCAATACATACATGTAACTGCCATGGATTACTGAATCACACACATGCATGTATGAAACCATCCCACCCACCCAGGCCACACCCACACCCACACACACACACAAGTCTTGTTCATGTACGTCACACTTTGGCACTGATCAGATAAAACTGATCAAGTTCTTGATAACAACTTAAAACTTTCTCTTGCAATTTGACAAACTATTTGTGCAATTACTTTTTTCTCGCCCTGAAATTCGTTATATTCTTCTACATTTAAATTCAAACATCAGAAGAGATTATTCAGTCACGAACACAGACACATACACATGCACACAAACAATGTATGTCAAAGGACATCTACCTAGTTGTTACAGTCATAGCAGTAACAGGAATCGCAAAAACAAAACAAAATCCATGATCAACCAATGTATACAGTGCATGACAGCTATTTTACCCGATCGCTGGACGGCCATGCATGGTATCGACGTCCACTGTTCAGTCAAAGGCTCGTATCTCTCTGCCGAGTCCAGAAGACTGATTCCGTCGTAGCCACCGATGCAGTAAATCATGTCGCCCGCGACCACAAGGCCCGCCCCTTCTCGGCCAATGGCCATTCCGCTGAGCATAGACCACTTGTCGGTCTTGGGGTCGTACTTCTCCATGCTGGTGTGGCGTGTGTGTCCGTCGAAACCCCCGCACACGTAGATACAGTCTGCGGGAAGCAACATGTGAGACGGTGTATTATGATTTGGTTTCAACAAGGGTTTTTTCAATGAAACATGATACAATAATAAATTATTTGAGATAGTGTATCATGTTCTATCATTAACACTTGGAACGGTAAGATAGAATAATAACAGGAGCAAAGTGCTTTGAACACTGGCAACAGTAAGTTACCCCCTAAAATCTTCCACAGTGACGCCAATGGCCTACAACAGCTTCCACCACAGTGACGCCAATGGCCTACAACAGCTTCCACCACAGTGACGCCAATGGCCTACAACAGCTTCCACCACAGTGACGCCAATGGCCTACAACAGCTTCCACCACAGTGACGCCAATGGCCTACAACAGCTTCCACCACAGTGACGCCAATGGCCTACAACAGCTTCCACCACAGTGACGCCAATGGCCTACAACAGCTTCCACCACAGTGACGCCAATGGCCTACAACAGCTTCCACCACAGTGACGCCAATGGCCTACAACAGCTTCCACCACCCCGAGACAATCAATACAGTGGACACCCTCCCCCCCCCATCCCTATCCAATTTCCTGTTCCCCACCTATCCAATTTCCTGTTCCCCACCTATCCAATTTCCTGTTCCCCACCTATCCAATTTCCTGTTCCCCACCTCTGCAAATTTACCTCCAAATGTAAGACTCCCTCCTTGTTAAGGATTATTTTGCTCAGATTTTGGGAGTTGTTGAGAGGGGGAGGGGAGGGACGGAGAGTTGTTGAGAGGGGGAGGGGAGGGACGGAGAGTTGTTGAGAGGGGGAGGGGAGGGACGGAGAGTTGTTGAGAGGGGGAGGGGAGGGACGGAGAGTTGTTGAGAGGGGGAGGGGAGGGACGGAGAGTTGTTGAGAGGGGGAGGGGAGGGACAGAGAGTTGTTGAGAGGGGGAGGGGAGGGACGGAGAGTTGTTGAGAGGGGGAGGGGAGGGACGGAGAGTTGTTGAGAGGGGGAGGGGAGGGACGGAGAGTTGTTGAGAGGGGGAGGGGAGGGACAGAGAGTTGTTGAGAGGGGGAGGGGAGGGACGGAGAGTTGTTGAGAGGGGGAGGGGGAGGGACGGAGAGTTGTTGAGAGGGGGAGGGGAGGGACGGAGAGTTGTTGAGAGGGGGAGGGGGAGGGACAGAGAGTTGTTGAGAGGGGGAGGGGAGGGACGGAGAGTTGTTGAGAGGGGGAGGGGAGGGACAGAGAGTTGTTGAGAGGGGGAGGGGAGGGACAGAGAGTTGTTGAGAGGGGGAGGGGAGGGACGGAGAGTTGTTCTTTCCACTCAAATTCTGCATGGTCCAGCTGACCTTTAAAGACACAGACGCAGGCCAGCCCTCGCCGGTGGTGCATGGGAGCGATGGAGCTCCAGGACAGCTGTGTCTGCGTCAGATCCAGGCACTCGGCTAGGTTCAGTCGCGAATGTCCGTCATAGCCCCCCATCACAAACAACTTTCCGCTCAGGGAAGCTGAGGACACATATCGACGTCGCCTGGACAGACTCTGTGAAAGACATTACTTGTTTTAGCTTAAATAAAATGTCGTTACACTTCTCAATTGTAGAATGCTAGAATGGGCTGGAAGTTCCCTTAAACAGAATCATTCTTTCTTCGTCTTTTTACAGAATAATTATTTTTTCGCCTTTTGAAATGACAATACTCAGAAACCATCAAATCAGTTCTAAATTGAAGAATGCTTAGATGGGCTGGGAGTTCCCTTTAACAGAATAAGTCTTTCTTCGTCTTTTTACCGAATAATTCAATCTTCGCCTTTTTAAATGACAATACTTCGATACCATCAAATGAGTTCTAAATTGAAGAAAGCTTGAACGGGCTGGGAGTTCCCCTTAACCCCTTCACTGCCCACCCCGTACTAGGTACGTGGTCATTTTCGGTTTGCCGTACGCCCATAACCGTACCTAGTACGGGGGATTTGCGTCAGCAACATTTCAGGACATTTCTGAAAACTAAATGGGAGGTAACCACTGTCCAAGTTCTTGTATGGGGTTCCAAACACAGTTCTTTCCCAATGACCGTTCGGATAAGTTAGTACCACGTGTTGAAAACTTTGTTAGAAGTGTAGAACGATAGATAGAATTCACAATGGCGGCCGAAAGTCGGACCTCAACTCGTAGACCTGTTTTCAAGCGATACAGTGTTCTGGAAGCTCTACAAGAAGTGATTTATGGATTACCACACAGAAGAATACTTTTATGGGCTGTAATGTGAGTACCTGATGTTTGACACCAGTTTTAGCAGTGTTTTGTGTGGTTTTACGTGCTGCAATGTGTGTGTGTAAGTCCGGAAACTGTAATTTTTGACAAAAATGGTCATTATATCAATTTTTACTACAATCACAAACAAAGTCCAATGATCATGTCATAACATAATAGCCAAGGGTATAAGCAAAACACATGCCAAAGATCTAAGAGATATCTCAATAAATGATCGAGCAGTGAACAGATTAGTGAACCTACCGAAGAAAGCGAAATTTTGCCCTGGCACACAGCAATACCAAAATGCTGTTATACTGTGGCAGTGAAGGGGTTAACAGAATAAATCTTTCTGTTACTTTTTTAAATGATAATTGTCAAAAATCATCAGTTCAAAACATACATACCACAGCCTGTAATCATTAGAAGCCAGTCCATTAGAAGCCAGTCCATTAGAGGCCAGTCCATTAGAAAAAAGAAGTATACTTTAATGACAATTACACTGCAAAATTACACATTGCAACCAGAACTAGAACGTACAGGCAGTCGCGTCCACGTGTGTGACTTTGGGTCGTACTTCTCCACAACGTCCACCAAGTTTTGATGGGATCCGAACCCTCCCACCACCACCAGTTGGTCATCCGTTCCTGTGTTCACAACAAGGGTTGAAATTAAATTCAGAATTCATAACCAACCGGCACGGTTGGCCTAGTGGTAAGGCGTCCGCCCCGTGATCGGGAGGTCGTGGGTTCGAACCCCGGCCGGGTCATACCTAAGACTTTAAAATTGGCAATCTAGTGGCTGCTCCGCCTGGCGTCTGGCATTATGGGGTTCTTTCTTTCTTTATTTGGTGTTTAACGTCGTTTTCAACCACGAAGGTTATATCGCGACGGGGAAAGGGGGGAGATGGGATAGAGCCACTTGTCAATTGTTTCTTGTTCACAAAAGCACTAATCAAAAATTTGCTCCAGGGGCTTGCAACGTAGTACAATGTATTACCTTACTGGGAGAATGCAAGTTTCCAGTACAAAGGACTTAACATTTCTTACATACTGCTTGACTAAAATCTTTACAAAAATTGACTAACTATATATATATACGACCTGTGTCTGTCTGTCTGTGTGTGTGTGTGTGTGTGCGCGATGCACGGCCAAAGTTCTCGATGGATCTGCTTCAAATTTGGTGGGCTTATTCAGAGAGACCCCGGACACAACCTCATCGATGAGATATTTCAACACGTGCTCTCAGCGCGCAGCGCTGAACCGATTTTGCATTATGGGGTTAGTGCTAGGACTGGTTGGTCCGGTGTCAGAATAATGTGACTGGGTGAGACATGAAGCCTGTGCTGCGACTTCTGTCTTGTGTGTGGCGCACGTTATATGTCAAAGCAGCACCGCCCTGATATGGCCCTTCGTGGTCGGCTGGGCGTTAAGCAAACAAACAAACAAACAAAAATTCGTAACCAGAAAACACGTTTATTGAGGGTTCCAATTATGCTGCTAGTTCTCCAGTGCCATACTTGTCATAACCAGAAAACAAGTTTATTGAGGGTTCCAATTATGCTGCTAGTTCTCCAGTGCCATACTTTTCATAACCAGAAAACAAGTTTATTGAGAGTTCCAATTATGCTGCTAGTTCTCCAGTGCCATACTTTTCATAACCAGAAAACAAGTTTATTGAGGGTTCCAATTATGCTGCTAGTTCTCCAGTGCCATACTTTTCAAAACTATCTAAAATAAGCATAAAAAGCAAGAAAAAATAACAAATAAACAAACCAGCAAACAAAGAAACAAGGGTGGGAAGGGGGGGTGGAATCGATAGAAAGAAAGGCTCAATACTATAACACTTTCAGAAAAGTTCTTTTGCTTATCACTCGCATACATACACATGCACACATGAGCGTGTCCGCACATCACTCACTCGTTCACTTAAACTCAATGTCAAATTCTCTAAGCATCAATTGAAACTGGAACAGCTGAGTAGCCTGAATATCATCAAATACCATACTTCCACTGCTGACACTATGGCCGAAGAAGCATTATTCTACAAAACCAAAATCAAAAACAAGAATTGTAGTTTATTGGAACGTTTAATTGTTATATCTTCCAAATAACCTACAAATCTTGCTACTTGATCTTAATTTTGGAACGTTCGCAGTCTATGTTTTTGGATTTCTACAAACCCCAAAGAACGTCATACCAGTACGAGGGTAAGTGCGAGGTCCATTCATCTGTGTGCGGAGGTCTGGCCGCAGGTGAAATCTCTTGGCTTCATCTACAAGGTCTCGACACGAATGGCTTCCTCGAATCGAAGGCTGCACATTTACGCAGATACAGGCTGTTATTCATGGTGACATTATGAAAATGTTGATAACGTTGCAAGGCCTCCGGATCAACAAAAAAAAATCCCTGAGGCCAACACAACTTTCGAATCGTACCCCCCCCCCCCCTCCCCATAAAACACACACACACACACATGAAAAAACAAGTAACATTTTGCAGCTCTGCTATCAATACAAGAGGGTTGTCTATGTTGAAGGATAAAAGAACTTACTTTAAAACAGCAGTCTGATTTAACAAAAGAAGAAGACATTTTAAAAGATGGCACCGCAACCTCAGTCTGGTGTAATTATTTGGGACTTCATTTCAGGTTTACATCCCAAACACGTGTTTTGTTTGTTTGTTTGCTTTACGCCCAGCCGACCACGAAGGGCCATATCAGGGCGGTGCTGCTTTGACATTTAACGTGCGCCACACACAAGACAGAAGTCGCAGCACAGGCTTCATGTCTCACCCAGTCACATTATTCTGACACCGGACCAACCAGTACTAGCACTAACCCCATAATGCCAGACGCCAGGCGGAGCAGCCACTAGATTGCCAATTTTAAAGTCTTAGGTATGACCCGGCCGGGGTTCGAACCCACGACCTCCCGATCACGGGGCGGACGCCTTACCACTAGGCCAACCGTGCCGGTCCAAACACGTGTAAATACCACTTGTTTAGGCCCACAGATAGAGTTGAGGAGAGAAGATATATATATATATGAGTGCATGTGCATGTGTGCGTTCGTGCATGCGTGTGTGTGTGTACTTGCGTGCGTGAGTGTGTTCTTGTGTGCGTGAGTACGTGTGTGCATGGGTCTCCCTCCCTCCCTCCCTCCCTCCACTACCACAAACCTCTTTGTCAATAACGTCGGTGATGAAGCAAGCAGAGAGCAGAGGCAGCCTGACAAACTGCAGGAGGGACGGCAGCCAGATCAGCCTGTTCTTCTCGTCGTGCTTCACCCAGTCCAACACCGCTTGGTACACCGGTTCCTCAGAATTCACCTGCACAAAAAGACGGGCAGACCAAACTAAAACTGCAATATCTTAAGATCATAATTGACATCCAGTAGCAAAGGTATGGGACAAACTCATGAACAAACAATTTAAGGGTTAGGGTTTAATTAAGGGGACGCTCAAGGCGTTTCACATAAAATGAAATATTGCACTCTAGTTTTACACTCCCAATCCCAATCAATTGGGAAAAACATGCAGTAAAACCTGTGTTTTAAAACATTTTGTGTTGAGACTACTTCTTTTTGAGAACATGTTTCTTGAGATTTTCTCTTCATAAATAAAATCAGTTTGCTTTGTACATTTGGGTGGTCTGGGTGGCCGAGTGGTAACGCACTTGCGCTCGGAATCGAGAGGTTGCGTGTTCGACCCTGGGTCAGGCCGCTATTTTCTCCCCCCTTTCCTAACCTAGGTGGTGGGTTCAAGTGCTAGTCTTTCGAATGAGACGAAAAACCGAGGTCCCGTGTACACTACATTGGGGTGTGCACGTTAAAGATCCCACGATTGACAAGAGGGTCTTTCCTGGCAAAATTGTATAGACATATATATAAAAATGTCCACCAAATACCCGTGTGACTTGGAATAATAGGCCGTGAAAGTATATACTCGCCTAACACGCTTGAGATTTACTGGCCGATGTGAATGCGTGATATATTGTGTAAAAAATTCCATCTCACACGGCATATTGTAAACGCCATGAGCCTCCCTCTGGGAGGGTATGTGCGTAGAAATACTCACCAATAATAATAACATTTATCTCAAAACTTCTTTCTTGTCAAGACTCTCTTTTCAGATTTTAGTGGGGCTACCGTAATACTTCCCAATTTAACAGCTTTTTAACACATCGCTGTTAAAGTAAGTAACTTGTGATACGTTGCTTGAGTATAATTTAATGCAAATCATGGGTCAAATCACCCCAACTGTAATTCACACCTGCAGATGGTCACATTTGACCAAAGCTTCCACTTCATCCAATGGCAGAGATTTGAATTCCTCCTGCTTCACCACATCCTGGAAATGACGTACGCTGAAGCGATCGGCAGCTGCCCACAAGATCTCACAGCCATGACGCTCAGCGAAGATTTTGATTCCAAGGCAGTTTGTGCTGTCTAACTGTTTTTCCAAAAACTGGCAGCATGCTTCTCGTACACCTGTAAACAACAAAGATGATTGATGGGCACTTGATTACTCGTTCTCTTTCAGGTCAGCTAGCTGTATCTCAGGTCAGCTAGCTGTATCTCAGGTCAGCTAGCTGTATCTCAGGTCAGCTAGCTGTATCTCAGTTATTGATGGGCACTTGATGACTCGTTCTCTTTCAGGTCAGCTAGCTGTATCTCAGTTATTGATGGGCACTTGATGACTCGTTCTCTTTCAGGTCAGCTAGCTGTATCTCAGTTATTGATGGGCACTTGATGACTCGTTCTCTTTCAGGTCAGCTAGCTGTATCTCAGGTCAGCTAGCTGTATCTCAGGTCAGCTAGCTGTATCTCAGGTCAGCTAGCTGTATCTCAGTTATTGACCATCTGCTTTGCATTTCTGCTCTAAACTCTAAATACAATTTATAATCTTGTAACGTAAAGTTATACAGTCTCTTTTTCTCCTCTAATGTACAAGAAAAGTACTGTGAGCTTGTTAGCAAGGGCTCATATAATTTTAAACATATTACAAAAGTATCTATGACAAGATAAGAATACCACAGCTTTTGTATTAATCACGGTTTGCTGCATGAACTGACCCTATCTACAAATCTTAATAGTTGTACAGTTGTACAGTTGTATAGTTGACATTCATAATAATTCACAATTTTGTTTCTCTCCAAAGATTGGAAGAACCTGTTCTGGAAAGCCAACATATGTGTTTACAAATTACATACTGAGCTGTGACAAGTTTTCAGAAGCTGGCATAGATCTACAAATTAGGACCTGTACAATTTTTTTTTTTTTTTTAAATGTATAAGCACATCTGCAGTTACAGATCTATAATTCCCAGTAACCTGTGAGCTGAAGAAGGCAGGCAGCTGGCAGTAACTCCTGTACATTCTCCACACTGACGTTGACTGTTTCCGTGTAGCAGAAGTCTAGCAGAACACCCATCACTGATGCTGAAATCTCATACAGAGTGATTTCCGACTGATCTTTCTCTGACATCTGAAACAAAAGTCATAGCATTTGAGTTTGACAAAAACGGCATATCATCTGTCTTGATCCACACAACCACCCATGCACACATCAGATGCAGATATAATTGAACATAATTATTTTCCTTGTTAGACAAAATAAGCATGCAGATAAATGAGATATGCCCATTGAAGGGTAACTCTATAAAAAAGAAAACATACAACGGGAATGACATAAATCAATCACCTTCTGAGAGTGATAAAAGAGGGGTGTGACAGGGGCAGTGGCGTGGTGGTATGACGTTCTGAGAGTGACAAAAGAGGGGTGTGACAGGGGCAGTGGCGTGGTGGTATGACCTTCTGAGAGTGATAAAAGAGGGGTGTGACAGGGGCTGTGGCGTGGTGGTATGACCTTCTGAGAGTGATAAAAGAGGGGTGTGACAGGGGCAGTGGCGTGGTGGTATGACCTTCTGAGAGTGATAAAAGAGGGGTGTGACAGCCTAGGGGCAGTGGCATGGTGGTATGACCTTCTGAGAGTGATAAAAGAGGGGTGTGACAGGGGCAGTTCAAGAAAGAGAGAGAGATCGAGAGAGAGAGGGAGAGAAGAGAGAGAGAGAGTCTGTGTCATGAGTATTGTACAAGAACACGTATGTATGACAATGACAGTCCAGAGATCATAGATCCCACGACATGTAGCCAAGACGGGAACCTGTATGTGTAGCTGTGACGCTCCCTGTACGTGTAACGTCATCAAATCGAGCTAGCTTTTATGTACCACATTTTCCAAGTTCTACATGTCGTGACGTGTAAAATGTATTCCAGAGAGTGGTTGTGCTAAAGACGAATGCGTTTCATTCTAATTGTTCTCCGCCTGTACAATATTAGTATTGAGGTCTAACGAATGACGTCTCACAACGTGCGCGGTCGTCCTTGGCGGTCAAGAAAGCCGCTGCGATCATTGCGCAGACGACACTTCTAAACCGCCAATATGTTTTGTGCGCATCACGTGCTCCACATAAATCAGCCGGAAACAAAGCAATTGGGAAACCTGGATAGTGAACTAACATGAACAGGCATTGGATAATCACTAGCGGATTTCAGTGTGCTGTTTTCAGAAAATACACGGTAAATGTGGGTGGATTTGTTCACACCAAAAAGAGAAGGCATTTCTGCACATGAATTAGGTCAGAGGGAATCATGTAATTCTCCACATAATTGTAATTCTACATCACTTTCACGCACATACCTGTTACATATATACACAAACCACAGCAGTGAAAAGTATTAGATATAAGTTTGGATGGGCTTTCTTTCATAAAGTGACTGTCTGCGAATTATAATAGTAATACTAATAGTAATAGTAACAGGCTGTCTGCTGCGCGTGGTTCAGTTCTAGTTGTGGAGAATCTGGACCAAATTTCCAGGACGCGAGACGTCATAGCTACACGTACTGGTACACGTACACACACGTCTTGTACACGTATATATATCTCTCCAGTAACAGCGTGAAAGACTACCCGTAGCAGACGACGCTTCCTGCACACTTACTTCATTGGTAAACATGGCACAAAAATAGTCACTGCATGCAGCTAGCACGATCCTGTGCGCAGAAAACTTCTGTCCTTGTACACTTAAAGTCACGTCACATAAAGTGTTGGTTTTACGTAAATTGTTCATCGTTGCCAGTATGGATTTTGCGTGGCTGTCTGTGAAAATCTGAAAGTCAGCCATATTTGACCGAATGTATCTGGTGAACTGTTTCACACAAATACTGCGCGTAACGGTAAAACTTGATGCTCGTATTTAACAGGGGAGCAGTCAGAAACAGTTTTCAAGGAATAAAACAACTCCAAAGTGTGGAGTAGTAAAAACAACGCCGTGAATGCATCATTCTGGAAGGTGTTCCAGCGAAAAGACGGTAGGTCAGGGGACGTCACTCTGGGCGTCAAACGGTCGCATTCTCATTTCGTTCCAAACGCTCCATGTCATTTTTGTCGTGTTAGCTTCTGCCTTCATGCCCTGTCTGCGAAACTCCCCGAGAAACTTTTGCTTTCATCGTTTTGCTTTACTTGCTCTAACTGTGTCTGTGGTACAGATATCATGTGGGACTCATCATGTCACCGTGTGCACTTACAACTTGTGGAATGTCATGTTCAGTTGGGAAATCCGAATGCAGTACATTGCCAACATGGTACACCTTTAATTACGTTACCTGTAGTGTTACTGTTAGCCTTAGAAATTAGAGAATATTAACACTTTTGGTATTGAGGTCTAACGATTGACGTCTCACAACGTGCGCGGTCGTCCTTGGCGGTCAGGAAAGCCGCCGCGATCATTGCGCAGACGACACTAGACCGCCAATATTTTTTGTGCGCATCACGTGCTCCACATATATCGGCCGGAAACAAAGCAATTGGGAAACCTGGATTGAAAGAAATAACTCCAAAATAAAGCAAACTCTAAATCATGAATTAAAATAAGTACATATAACTCTTTATCGGATCCTCTGATGTATCCCACGACATCCACCTTGTTGAAATCCAGACCCAGAAAATGGGGAAGACAGGGGCCAGTTTCATAAGCCAGAAACACAGTCCACCAACTGCAGTTGTCAGAGAGATCCACAGTAATCCGACCTTATCGGGTTTCACGAACAAAATTTCAGTCGGCCGACTGCGGGTCGTCTCACCGGAAGTCGGCCAAACACGGTGATGCTCTCCCCCCAACACTGTGGTCGGCTTACTCAGTTACTGCGGTAAACCGAAAATAAATGTAATTATCCGCACAGTCAATGGCAGAATGCTCAAACTTTTTTGGATTGTGAGCCAAACCTTGTGATTGTTCTTCGAAATGTATCTATCATGACGCAGTAATCCAGGAGACAAGTCAGGGTTATGTCTTGAAGACGTCACATTATGGTGTAAGAGGGTCACGCGAAGGAATTACTGAAAGTCTCGGTCATTGTTATTTTGAGCGGGCCGAGACTTGTTTTTTCTTCGAAATCGGCCATTTCCACGTGCGAATGAGCAAACGGAAGTGGTAATGTTGCTAAATTTAGCCCTCGACTTGGCCATTCGGATTACTGTACAGTCGGTCGACTGCGGTTGTCCGCGGGTGACGGTGATTTGCTCATGAAACGCGCTTTTTGGTGACCCGGCGATCAACCACTGTCCATCGACTGGGCAGTCGATCGACTGTCAGTCGGTTCACTGCTATCTTATGAAACTGGCCCCTGGTGCTGCAGGATCATAATTACGTACATTACATTTTGTTTACTTTATGGCAGCAGTGGACTTGGCCAGAATTAGCCTGTCGAAGTAACCCTAGTACATTGTAGATGAATTGAAAGAAAAAGTACTTTGTTGAATTTTAGTTTGGTGTTTGCATAATGCTATTTATATGCAATTCTTCAGTTAAAACTATATACAACCATTTGTAAACACACCAAACAATTACACATCACATTCTGTCATTCATGCAGTCCATCATTAAATATTACAAAGCTAGGATCTTACAACCAGCCACACAAAAATAGTACAAGAGAGTTAATCACTGAAAGGAACAAGCAAGAAAAGCATATACATGTCCAATTTGTCCCTTTAATGAATGCACTGAAACAAGATTTTGCACTAAAGGAAATTTCAAAATTAAAGCCACCATTTTATTTTTTATAATATTATTAATTTACGATTAGAACCCATCAGCATGAATATGGGGCCTCAAGTTTGATCAGCGGTACTAGGAAAGAGAGGGGAGAAAAAATGTTTGCTTTGGATGACATTGACAATTTCTAAGGAAAGGGTCAAGAGGAAAAAAATATGGTCAGTCGGGGAATCAGAAACATTGATTTTTTTCTTTGCCTGATCTTGTGATGAACAACAGCTGTATCCGCATGATTTTAAGATCTGATGTTGCTGTACGCTCCACTGGTTCTGTTTTAGGTCAACCAGGCAGGCTGCGATGTGCTGTTACTGCAAGAAGTGCGTATCCATGGCGACAGGAGCTGGTCACAGGCTTTGTTCCTTCAACGATTGTTGCCCAAATTCCAATGGGCTTTTACTCGTCTGGCCGATAAGGTCACCAAACCAAGTGACTCATACTGGACAGGCTGGGAAGGGGAAGGTATAGAAAACGATAAAAAGGAAGGGGAAAATTGGATAGAAAGATCACACATGCATGAACACATTGAACAGTCACAATTAACACTTTCTACCCCACCTATGTTGACCAAGTTATTTTTTATCCGAGACCAGCTGTGCTGCAGTAGGTCACTCAGAATTGTAGTAACTGTGTAGAAACTGTATCAACACGATGGAATGCAGGCGTTAGATCGACGTTACAGGATGCGACTGAAGGGACTGTGTGTACGGATATATCCGTACCTGGGAGGCAATGAGTTAATACACATGCAGATTAACACACACACATTAACACACACACGCACACAACCATACACACAGAGTACATGTTTCTGTGTAGACTATTTGATTTTGTTGGCACTTTTTGTCCTGCCTTTTGTCTTGCATCGGTTCACGTATCATTTTGGTTAGAACATTTCCATTGGCATTTATGCATCTTATTATTATATTTCTTAGTGTGTGCAAACATAATTTGTGACAACCAGTGTTGTTCTCATACCTTGGTCATACCTTGGTCATACCTTGGTCATACATACCTTGGTCATACCGCATGGGTGTGGCCCATCATGGGTCAACGGACCAATCGCTTTGACGTGTTGAAGGTCTTCATGGGTCAACGGACCAATCGCTTTGACGTGTTGAAGGTCTTCATGGGTCAACGGACCAATCGCTTTGACGTGTTGAAGGTCTTCATGGGTCAACGGACCAATCGCTTTGACGTGTTGAAGGTCTTCATGGGTCAACGGACCAATCGCTTTGACGTGTTGAAGGTCTTCTGATCATCAGTTGTCCTACTAGTAACTACACTAACAAAACCAGACCAGTTAGACCTACAGACATGTTCAATCCAGGTCCAACCAACCTATTGTCTTTTGAAATTGGTAAAAACACTGTACAACAATATTGTTTGGCTTTACCATTATGTGTTTATATACAAGGACGGCAGGCGCAGCGGCCTAGTGGATAAAACATGGGCCTTCTGTGCGAAAGGTCATGGGTTGTTAACCCCGGCTGTACCTGGTGGCTTAATGGAGGAGACTTTTCCCATCTCCTAGGTCAACTTGTGTGCAGGCCTTCCAGTGCCTTAACCCCCTTCGGGGGTACACGCAAGCACAAGACCAATTGCGCACAGAAAAGATCCTGTAACCCATGACAGTGTTTGGTGTGTTATAGGAACATGAAAATGTACCTATACCAAGCATGCTTCCCCTGAAAGCGGCATATGGCTGCTTGAATGACGGAATGAAAACGGTAATACATGTAAAAACCCACTTGTGCAAAGTTTGAGTGAACGTGGGAGTTTGAGCCCATGAAGGAAGAAGTTATACTCTAGACTTTCTGTTGTGTGCATGGCAGGTCTTGCCGTGCTGAGTAAGCTGCGTACAGGAGAAGTCCGTGCCGAGCATCTGTCCAAACCACAATACGGATCTGACGCCAACCAGAGAATAGCCTTACACGTGCCTATCATTCTGGACTCCACGGCAATAATGAATATTGTTGTTGTGCACTTTTCCTATCAACGCCAGCAGCAGTGTCAGAATGCATTGGAAGTCCTGAAATTTATTCAACGTAAGTTTTTTCATTCCCTGCACTTTTCTGTGTTTTTTGTTTATTCTCACATACAATTGTTATTACATGTACGGACAGTCAGGTTGTGTATTATAATTCACTGGTTTTGAATAGACGGGCGCAGTGGCGTGGTGGTAAGACGTCGGCCTCCTAATCGGGAGGTCGTGAGTTCGAATCCCGGTCTTGTATAAACTCCACACTGAACAAAAAAACACCCTTCAATAGTACTGATCAGGGGCGGATCAGTTCATTTTATGGGGGGGGTTTCCAAAAGTATATTGTGAAGATATGGGTGTGAAGGCGCGAAGCGCCGAGCCGACGGCGCGAAGCGCCTAGCTTGCTAGGGGGGTCCGGGGGCATGCCCCCCCGGAAAATTTTGAAAAAAAGGATGCAAAATGGTGCAAGCTGGTGCATTCTGAGGATGATCATTACCAGTTCCAGGCAGCAGATTTTGTCACTGATTAATACCCACAAAATTGAAACTCAACCCAAAAAAACACACAAAAATATTTTTATTTTTTGGCTGGGGGGGGGTTTCCGGAAACCCCAGAAACCCCCCCCTCGTCCGCCCCTGCTGATGATCGACCTTGGGTACTTTACATTCATGGGGTCAAATTTGTCCAACCAATTTGTTCATTTAAACTTAGAAATTTTATTCATCCTTAAATGTTTCCCTTCTCATTCAAGGGACATAACCACTCGGTGCACATTTTCGAAGAAATCAAATTTTGGGGTGAAATCTATTAAATTTCACTACCAATTTCCTTCACATGCAAGAAACTGACATGCTTTTCATTCTTAAATAAGTTGACTTATTTAATTTGACCAGAAAACGACATTGAATCAGTCTTGGGTATATACCAAGTCAGAAAGGTGACAGTGTCAGAAAGGTGACAGAGTCAGAAAGGTAACAGTGTCAGAAAGGTGACAGAGTCAGAAAGGTGACAGAGTCAGAAAGGTGACAGAGTCAGAAAGGTAACAGAGTCAGAAAGGTGACAGAGTCAGAAAGGTGACAGAGTCAGAAAGGTAACAGTCAGAAAGGTAAGTCAGTAAGGTGACAGAGGCAGAAAGGTAACAAGGGTCAGAGGTAACAGAGTCAGAAAGGTGACAGGGTCAGAAAGATAACAGAGTCTGAAAGGTAACAGAGTGAGAGGTAACAGAGTCAGAATGATAACAGGTAACAGTCAGAAAGGTAACAGAGTCAGAAAGATAACAGAGTCAGAAAGATAACAGAGTCAGAAAGGTAACAGAGTGAGAGGTAACAGAGTCAGAAAGGTGACAGGGTCAGAAAGATAACAGAGTCAGAAAGGTGACTGAATCTGAAAGGTAACAGAGTGAGAGGTAACAGAGTCAGAACGGTAACAGAGTGAGAGGTAACAGAGTCAGAATGGTAACAGGTAACAGTCAGAAAGGTAACAGAGTCAGAAAGATAACAGAGTCAGAAAGATAACAGAGTCAGAAAGGTAACAGAGTGAGAGGTAACAGAGTCAGAAAGGTGACAGGGTCAGAAAGATAACAGAGTCAGAAAGGTAACAGAGTGAGAGGTAACAGTCAGAAAGGTGACTGAGTCTGAAAGGTAACAGAGTGAGAGGTAACAGAGTCAGAACGGTAACAGGTAACAGTCAGAAAGGTAACAGAGTCAGAAAGATAACAGAGTCAGAAAGATAACAGGGTCAGAAAGATAACAGAGTCAGAAAGATAACAGAGTCAGAAAGATAACAGAGTCAGAAAGGTAACAGAGTGAGAGGTAACAGAGTCAGAAAGGTGACAGGGTCAGAAAGATAAGAGTCAGAAAGGTGACAGTCAGACAGGTAACAGAGTCAGAAAGGTAACAGAGTCAGAAAGGTAACATAGGCAGAAAGCTGACATCGTTACACCGGCCAGAAGCGTGTTTGTTGCTTGGCCACATGTTGACGCGTGCCTCGATGTCTGGAGCACTTACACTGCTACACCGCTTGAAAATCCTGACAGAGTTATTTCTGAACATTGTATATTGTGATGTAGTTAGTCTATTGTTACATTGTAGTACTGCATATATTCTTTCCTAAAAGATTGATTGCTGAAATCTTCAGGGTCTGGAAAATGAGCCATCATTGACAGAAATGTTTTAATAACAACAAAAAAAACAAATGACCCTTGACCTTGTCAGAAGTTCTTTGCTTTTAGGAGTGCTTAGAATACATCACAAGTGTTCAGGCTGTGCTTGTCAGGCCTGAATAGTGTAGCAGTTTTTTGACTCACATGCGAAGCAAAAGTGAGTCTATGTACTCACCCGAGTCGTCCGTCCGTCCGTCCGTCCGTCCGTCCGTCCGTCCGTCCGTCCCGGCGTCCGTCCCGGCGTCCGTCCAGAAAACTTTAACGTTGGATATTTCTTGGACACTATTAAGTCTATCAACACCTGATGTGGCCGGATGGTGTATGGTTACAAGATCTCAAAAAACATGTGCTGCAACTTGACCTCACTTCAAGTTCAAGGTCACAGGGGCCGTTATTGTTGTCTTAAAAATGACCATTTTTCACATTTTCGCATTTTTTTCTGAAGTTATTGAGAATGGCAACCTTAGTATGCTATACAGGGCAATGTAAGCCCTATCTTTGGACACCAGTTTGGTTGACCTTGCGTCAAGGTCGCAAGAGTCTTTTAAAGTTGGATTGTATACATATTTTGAAGTGACCTTGACCCTGAACTATGGAAGATAACTGTTTCAAACTTAAAAATTATGTGGGGCACATGTTATGCTTTCATCATGAGACACATTTGGTCACATATGATCAAGGTCAAGGTCACTTTGACCCTTATGAAATGTGACCAAAATAAGGTAGTGAACCACTAAAAGTGACCATATCTCATGGTAGAAAGAGCCAATAAGCACCATTGTACTTCCTATGTCTTGAATTAACAGCTTTGTGTTGCATGACCTTGGGTCAAGGTCAAATGTATTTTGGTAGGAAAAATGTGTAAAGCAGTTCTTAGTGGATGATGTCATTGCTAGGTTTAGTTATTTGACCTTGACCCTGAAGGTCAAGGTCATGTAAAGGTCAAGGTCAAGCATGTGAGTCGTATGGGCTTTGCCCTTCTTGTTTTACTGGCAAGTGCTTTTCAGCTTTTTGACTAAATGTTTTAACATAGACGGGGAATCGAGACGAGGGTCGTGGTGTATGGCATGTGTGTGTGTGTGTAGAGCGGTACAGAGAAAACTACTGGACCGATCTTCATGAAACTTTACATGAGAGTTCCAGGGTATGATATAATTTTTTTGATAAATGTCTTTGATGACGTCATATCGGGCTTTTTGTAAAAGTTGAGGCGGCACTGTCACACCCTCATTTTTCAATTAAATTGATTGAATATTTGGCCAAGTAATCTTCGACGAAGGCCGGACTTTGGTATTGCATTTCGGCATGAAGGCTTAGAAATTAATTAATGAGTTTGGTCATTAAAAATCTGAAAATTGTAATTAAAATTATTTTTTTATAAAACGATCTAAAAATAATTGCATCTTATTTTTCATCATTTTCTGATTCAAAAAACATATAAATATGTTCTATTCGGATTTAAAACAAGCTCTGAAAATTAAAAATATGAAAATTATGATTAAAATTAAATTTCCAAAATCGATTTAAAAACAATTTCATCTGATTCCTTGTCGGTTCCTGATTCCAAAAACATATAGATATTATATATTTGATTTAAAAACAAGCTCAGAAAGTTAAAAAGAACAGAGATACAGAAAAGCGTGCTATTCTGCTCAGCGTAACCACTACCACGCTATTCTGGCTAGTCAATTTCACTGCCTTTGCCACGAGCGGTGGACTGACGATGCTACGAGTATGCGGTCTTGGTAAAAAAAAAATACAGTACGTTCAGTGTCTTTCTGTGAATACGACAGCTTGACCAAATGTTGTTTTTTCGCCTTACGCGACTTGTTGATTATTTTGGTCATTTTGAATATATAATGCCATTAATGGTTGATTTTCTTTTTTGGCTCACGTAAGTGTAGCCTATGCGATGATAAACTTTGTCTGTCTGTGCGTGCGTATGTATGTATGTATGTGTGTATGTCTGTGGTAGAAACTTTAACATTTCCGAGTCTATGGATTACGTCAGTCTCGGTCAAAAGTGTTCGACGTGTGTGATAGAAACTATTTGAAGACGTCACATTATGACGTAAGAGGGTTAGACGTCACGCAAAGGAATTACTGAAAGTCTCGGTCATTGTTATTGTGAGCGGGCCGAGACTTCTTGGCAGATCCAGGGTCTCGCTTTCTTGCATAGTTTCACCTATGCTTACTGTGTGTGTGTGTGTGTGTGTGTGTGTGTGTGTGTGTGTGTGTGTGTGTGTGTGTGTGTGTGTGTGTGTGTGTGTGTGTGTGTGTGTGTGTGTGTGTGTGTGTGTGTGTGTGTGTGTGTGTGTGTGTGTGTGTGTGTGTGTGTGTGTGTGTGTGTGTGTGTGTGTGTGTGTGTGTGTGTGTGTGTGTGTGTGTGTGTGTGTGTGTGTGTGTGTGTGTGTGTGTGTGTGTGTGTGTGTGTGTGTGTGTGTGTGTGTGTGTGTGTGTGTGTGTGTGTGTGTGTGTGTGTGTGTGTGTGTGTGTGTGTGTGTGTGTGTGTGTGTGTGTGTGTGTGTGTGTGTGTGTGTGTGTGTGTGTGTGTGTGTGTGTGTGTGTGTGTGTGTGTGTGTGTGTGTGTGTGTGTGTGTGTGTGTGTGTGTGTGTGTGTGTGTGTGTGTGTGTGTGTGTGTGTGTGTGTGTGTGTGTGTGTGTGTGTGTGTGTGTGTGTGTGTGTGTGTGTGTGTGTGTGTGTGTGTGTGTGTGTGTGTGTGTGTGTGTGTGTGTGTGTGTGTGTGTGTGTGTGTGTGTGTGTGTGTGTGTGTGTGTGTGTGTGTGTGTGTGTGTGTGTGTGTGTGTGTGTGTGTGTGTGTGTGTGTGTGTGTGTGTGTGTGTGTGTGTGTGTGTGTGTGTGTGTGTGTGTGTGTGACGGAGTGATTGAGTTTGTGTTACTGTTTGTCGATTTCTTACGTGAGCCTTGAAGGCTTCGCCTCTTGTCTTTTTTCAGGAAATGGATTGAAAAATGTTGTGGTTGCTGGAGACTTCAATGTATACACTGACTTTTCCCACCCAGTACGTCTGTTTCTGGACAAAGACAGGAAGTCAGAGGATGACCTGGAGGAATGCAGCATGCGCATGATGGGAGCGTTTGAGGCACCAGCACAGGCTTTCCACGACGCATGGGAGATGACTCATAAAACCTCATCCGGATTTACATTTAGCAACATGGTAGGACTGTTGGGTGTACGTGTATTGTATAACTATAAGCTATGGCCTCCTAGAGCGCCCATTATAGCCCCAAGAGAACTCGTAGGAAACACCCACTGTACACCAGGCTTTTTACATTCATTTTTACTTTCGTATAACCTACAATGCAATTGCAATGCTTGCTGCGAGGTTTGAGTGTTTACAATTTCGGAAAACTCGCTATGGTTACTTTACCTTAAGTTGTTGTCTGGCCTAAGTATAATCAATGAGTCTAAGTATAATCAATGAGTCTAAGTAATGAGCATTGTCCTTCTGTATGGACCTAAACTTCTCTGGGTTTCAAAGGGTTTCAAGCAGAGGTATACTGCTGTACTATAAGCTCATTCCCCTGACCCTCTGGTACTTCCATGTTTCTTTTTTTTCTCAGAAGTTTGGGATGTCTTTTCATAGATTTCTCCATAAATCAGTTCGAGACCATCAGACCATGTGATTATGGACATGAAATAATTTTTGAGGCCTTGATGTTAATGATAGCTCCATTCAAACTTTTCCCCCCAAAAAAATATTCCTTACTTTGGCAAGACCTGGCTTCTCAGCTAGATTTCTAGGTTGGTCACATTCTTTTGCAGCGCATATTTCACCTGAGCAGAGGACGGATGTCCTATTGCATGAAGATTTGTATATATGCTTACCTGGTGATCCACTAGCGCGTTGGGCTTTGCAAGGGGAAAGGTTGAATTAATTGTCTTGAAATGTAATAGTTTGTATTAAGACCTAATTAGCAGGAACTCGGGGAAAATTCATTTTATTTGACAAATGCTAATGGTCCCCGTGTGAGGAACCGATTTAGCGTAAAACACAAGTCACTAAACGGTCAATTTTATTTGACTAATGGTCCCCGTGTGAGGAACCGATTTAGCGTAAAACACAAGTCACTAAACGGTCAATTTTGAAAATAGATACAGTGGTACCCCCCTTTTAAGACCCCCAGGAATTTTAAAAAAACAGGGTCTTAAAAAGGAGGGAGTCTGAAAATGGGGGTAGTTTTACAGAGGTTATGAACAGAAAGTCTGAGAAAACAAGGTCTTTAACAAGGAGGGAGTCTTTAATTGGGGGGTCTTAAAATGGGGGTTCCACTGTACAAAAAGCAAAGTACCAAGGTGCCTCAAATGAGATGTAGATGTACCCTTTGATTAAAATTGTAAATCATTTTCTCTTTATATTGTTGCAGCCATCCCCAGGACTGACCAGTCGCCCAGACAGAATCTTGGTCACCAATGACATCACAGTGGAAGAGACACAACTGCATGGCGATGGAACTCAGTACAAATCCAGACATTCCAGAGACATCCTCTTTCACCGCTTCTGGCGAGTTCTGCATGTCGCCAGAGACACATTCCAGGGAGGCACAGGATTTTCTTGTCTACATGACTGCGGCCCGCACGGCGCGTGTCGATGCGGTGTATGCATGAATAATGAGGCCTTTGACAGATGTCTGTTGCCTGACTGCAGCGAATGCTCTTCAGGTGTTTATTTGCTGGCCTGTGCCTTCAGTGTGATCTTTTTCTTGCTGTTGGTTCTGGCCGTAATCGCAGCCATCAAAATTCTTGTGGTTGCTTCACGCATGGATCAAAGTGATGCTTTCTTCTTGCTTGGCTGCACTTGTTGTCTGTGTAATCCTAAGCTGATCAGGCAGTCAACCATGACAGGGAGGCATTGGACTGGCCGGTTGTTGAGGTGTCTTGGTGTGGGAAAACTCTCTCCAGTGTATCTGTTGTTGTTTTGTTTGATAGTGATGGTGCTTTGTTTGACTGTAGGTTTCGCTGTGTTGAAGTCTTCATTTGACATGGTTGGTGGTGTGATGCCTGAAGAATATTTTCCGTCGGATCATTTGATGCTTGCTGCTGAGCTTGAGATACATTGAATGCGTAAAGTGTGTTCACAGTTCTCTATATATCTATATCGTGCACATGTTTTTCATGTAATTTAGTTTGAAAAGAAAGAGACAGAGAATTGGTTTCTGTCAAAAGGGTTTTGGACAAAAGTTCTTTATTATTTTTGTGTCAGAAGTGTATTTGTATCGTCACACACTACCAGGGTTTGATTACTGCTATACATGGCAGTGTTGATTCTGGTTGCTCCTGGTCAAATTTCAAGGTCACTGTGGGGTCGAAAAAAATGAAATTATAATTTTCTTGACTGTTCATGGAGCTAAAGCAGCAGATGGTTTGTTTCTTGTTCATATCACACATTAGGAAGAAAACAAAACTTCCTTGTTACCAATGCCCTACCCACCCTACTGTTTCCTCCAGACTAGCTCTCTTTTTTTAATTACCCTTCAAAAGATCTTTTTATCGGAAAAGATAAAAATTCTCCTAAATTTTGCACACTTTGCAAGGAAAGTTACGATTCTCGGACATACAAAAGACATAGTTTGCACAATTTCTGGCTAATGAAAAGCCACAAAGGCCTATGTAAATTAAAAACAAACTTCGATCAATGGAGGGGGAAAAAAAAAAAATTCCTACCAACCCAATTTTTGGGGGCCTTTTGTTTTGTTGGCCAATAAAGGTGAGTCGTGAAAGTGTTTGCTTTTCTTGTTAGAATGAAACCCAGGTTGAGAGTTATCAGAAAATGTGCTATTTGAGGTTATAATTGTTACAGGAAGACTGGTTCTACGCAGTTCTTGCTTACTGTACATGTATAAAGGTGCTTACGAGCCAAAAGAAAAATTTCTGTTTGTTACATTCAGACTATAAAGTTTTATGGAATTGAATTGAATCGAATTGAATTTTCCTTCAACTGTTTGATCTTTTTATAAGTGCCAGGTGTCAAGATTTTAATCAACGTTGCAGCAAGTTCCTTGGATGCATTGATATCAAAAGAAAATAAAGATCTCAACTTCCGTACGTTAGTTCATGTATGTTAATGCGTGCGAGACATTTTTGTGTGGGCATGTATGAAAATAGAAACATAGAAAGTTTACAAAAACATTAATTTCATCATAAAATAAAAGGGGATCTCTTACTTTTTGTTATCCACGTTGTTGTTTTTTTGTGTTCATTTGTGACCCTCCACCACGAAATGAGTCGCATGTCACCTTTGCATGATTTTCATGTTTTTACATTTTCCTAAAGAGTTTTTTATGCTCTATCCAGTGGTGAAAACCGTTTTAGAAAAGAGCGAAAACTTGAGTTATAAGCCTGTGACTAAGGTGATCCTCCCACTGTTACCATACACTCCCCGGACTTATATTAAGCCTAGCGCAGAACCGCGCGAGGTGACATGCGACTCATTTCGTGGTGGAGGGTCACATTTGTAATCAACCTGAGCAACAACAAGTCGCGTAAGGCGAAAATACAACATTCAGTCAAGCTCAGTCGAACTCGCAGAATGAAACTGAACGCATTGCATTTTTTCCGCAAGACCGTACACTCGTAGCATCGTCTGTCCACCGCTCGTGGCAAAGGCAGTGAAATTAACAATACAGAAAAGCGCGGTAGCGGTCGCGCTGAGGAGGATAGCCCGCTTTTCTATATCTCTATTCTTTTTAACTCTCTGAACGTGTTTTTAATCCAAACATATATCTATATGTTTTTGGAATCAGGAACGGACAAGGAATAAGATAAAATTGTTTTTAAATTGATTTCGGAAATTAACTTTTAATCATAATTTTTATATTTTTAATTTTCAGAGCTTGTTTTTAATCCGAATATAACATAATTATATATATCCCATGACCTCCCTTCTTTGTCTCTGTTACTTCAGTATGGATTATGTTGTATTTTTATAGCTCAATAAATACATCATGGACTCCAAAAAATATATGATAGTGCAGATTCCGATTTGGGCAAAGGACTACTTTCCTCCCGACCTTTGACCTCGCTCGCGCCGAACAATGTGACACATTTGTATGAAGTTCTAAAATCGTATTGCACGGCTCAGAAAACCATATCAGTTGCACGCAAAAATGAATCTCAGAACTGATCTGATGTATGAGATGCAATAAGCAAAAGTTTCTTTCATTATGAAAGCAATGCAGGTCGAAAAAAACGAACATTCAACTTACAAGATAACCAGATGCTAGCGAACCAAAACAAAAACACGAGTACCCTCCCCTTGCATCGTTAGCAGACGACTTTTGAGAATCTGTCGGTAGTGTGTTTTGCCGGTGTGCGCCTTCAGCTATCAAACATCGGCTGTTTCACGTGTTTTGCGAGCAAGTCTACTCTTTTGCCTGGCTCTGCAGTAAGTCCACATATTTTTCCGTAATCCAGTCATATTCCTTCAAAATGCAATCAATCGGCGGTGACAGACGTGTCGGTCGCGTTTTCCTCTCACTGACCCATACCAGTTTAAGTTCATCCATGCAAACACACTCGCAAAACAGTTTATCACGTAGATACATTTCAAATAGGGAGCAAATGGTTAAATCTAAACCTACATATTTGTTCCCTAAGATTTGCTTCTCTGTCAATAAGCCTAATTACACACGTTCGAGAAAAACAACGTGGAATCAATTCTGAATCGAGTAAGCCAAATGGGTCCCAAACCCGTTTCGCCCGTTCTGCCGACCTGAAACGCAAAACAAAAGAATTGTGCGCTTCAACTAAATTAATTTCTATTCGACTTCATTACTTTCTTGCAACTTATGAACCTTTACTTAAAGCTTTTAAATGGTCTGAAAGTAGTGTTACCGCGTACTTATCGATGCACTCATTCGTTTTATTTTTTCAGCGACGGTCACTCAGTTTAAGGTTGCAAAAGGGCTAAGTCTCGCTGGCAACAGTTTTACCCTGCACAGATCGCAACAGTGCCGCTAGTAGTCTACACTTTGTGTTTGATGGTAGAATGGGATATACAGATTACAACACTCGTGGTTTTTTATATGGCTTGTATTTCAGTCAAGACCCAGCGGGAATATCAATCGAGAGACACTCGCCAGAGGCTCGTGTCTCCCGATGATATTCATCCGCTGGGTCTTGACTGAAATACAAGCCATATAAAAAACCACTCGTGTTGTAACCTATACATATTTGGAATCAGAAAATTATGAACAATACGATAAACGTATTTTGGGATCGTTTTATAAAAAAAATAATTTTAATTACAATTTTTAGATTTTTGAGTCACTTGAGAAAAAGTGACTCTATGTAATCGGTCAGTGTTAGTCTGTCCGGCCGGCCGGCCGGCCGTCCGGCCGTCCGTAGACACCACCTTAACGTTGGACTTTTCTCGGAAACTATCAAAGCGATCCGGCTCATATTTTGTTTAGTCGTGACCTCCAATGACCTCTACACTTTAACGATGGTTTCGTTGACCTTTGACCTTTTTCAAGGTCACAGGTCAGCGTCAAAGGAAAAATTAGACATTTTATATCTTTGACAAAGTTCATCGGATGTGATTGAAACTTTGTAGGATTATTCTTTACATCAAAGTATTTACATCTGTAGCCTTTTACGAACGTTATCAGAAAAACAAGGGAGATAACTAGCCTTTTCTGTTCGGCAACACACAACTTAACGTTGGGCTTTTCTCGGAAACTATAAAAGTGACCGGGCTCAAATTTTATGTGAACGTGACTCCCAGTGACCTCTACACTTTGACGTCTGCTTTGGTGACCTTTGACCTTTTTCAAGGTCACAGGTATGTCTTGAAGGAAAAAAATTGAAATATCATATCTCTGAAACTGAATCGGATTTGATTCAAACTTTATAGGATTATTCTTTACATCAAATTATTTACATCTGTATTGTGTTGTGAATAGCAATTTCTTCCTGTCCATCTGATGCCTCATATAATATTCAGAACTGCGAAAGTGACTCGATCGAGCGTTTGCTCTTCTTGTTAATGAACAAAGTCATTCATTAAATTTTGAGCCTCCTAGCTGAAATGCAATACCAAAGTCCAGCCTTCGTCGAAGATTGCTTTGCCAAAATTTCAATCAATTTGATTGAAAAATGAGGGTGTGACAGGCCGCCTCAACTTTTACAAAATGCCGGATATGATGTCATCAAAGACATTTATCGAAAAAATTAAAAAAACGTCCGGGGATATCATTCCCAGGAACTCTCATGTCAAATGTCATAAAGATCGGTCCAGTAGTTTAGTCTGAATCGCTCTACACACACACACACACACACACATACACCACGACCCTCGTCTCGATTCCCCCCTCTATGTAAAAACAAGCTTATTGTAATTTCTGGAAGAAGGCATCTCTGTGATGGGCACATAACACTTCTTTCAAGGTTAACAAGTAGGGGTTAAGTGGTTTTATCTATTGAACGTAGTGCAGTAAGACAGAGGTGGCCGCGACACCCCCACGTTCTCATGTACCCAAACCTCTCTTTATGTGCATGTGGTCTCATGGATTAAAAAGTACTGGACTTTTCATTGTTGGCAATTAGTAAAACTAAAAGATTACTTAAATTTAAGTCAATAAAGCTGAAGCATTTTATAATATAGTGGGTTTTTGTTTTAAATAATTAACCCTTTCGCTGTAGGACATACGTCAGCTGTATAGTCTGCTACAAACCGTTCAATAAACAAGAGGAATTAGAACAAAAAACCCAAACGACAGTGTGCATGTGGTGTGTGCATGTGGTGTGTGCATATGGTGTGTGCATATGGTGTGTGCATGTGGCGTGTGCATGTGGTGTGTGCATGTGGTGTGTGCATGTGGTGTGTGCATGTGGTGTGTGCATATGGTGAGTGCATGTGGTGTGTGCATATGGTGTGTGCATATGGTGTGTGCATATGGTGTGTGCATGTGGCGTGTGCATGTGGTGTGTGCATATGGTGTGTGCATGTGGTGTGTGCATGTGGTGTGTGCATGTGGTGTGTGCATGTGGTGTGTGCATGTGGTGTGTGCATGTGGTGTGTGCATGTGGTGTGTGCATATGGTATGTGCATGTGGCGTGTGCATGTGGTGTGTGCATGTGGTGTGTGCATGTGGCGTGTGCATGTGGTGTGTGCATGTGGTGTGTGCATGTGGTGTGTGCATGTGGTGTGTGCATGTGGTGTGTGCATGTGGTGTGTGCATGTGGTGTGTGCATGTGGTGTGTGCATATGGTGTGTGCATGTGGTGTGTGCATATGGTGTGTGCCTGTGGTGTGTGCATATGGTGTGTGCATGTGGTGTGTGCATGTGGTGTGTGCATGTGGTGTGTGCCTGTGGTGTGTGCATATGGTGTGTGCATGTGGTGTGTGCCTGTGGTGTGTGCATGTGGTGTGTGCATGTGGTGTGTGCATGTGGTGTGTGCATGTGGTGTGTGCATGTGGTGTGTGCATGTGGTGTGTGCATGTGGTGTGTGCATGTGGTGTGTGCATGTGGTGTGTGCATGTGGTGTGTGCATGTGGTGTGTGCATGTGGTGTGTGCATGTGGTGTGTGCATGTGGTGTGTGCATGTGGTGTGTGCATGTGGTGTGTGCATGTGGTGAGTGCATGTGGTGTGTGCATGTGGTGTGTGCATGTGGTGTGTGCATGTGGTGTGTGCATGTGGTGTGTGCATGTGGTGTGTGCATGTGGTGTGTGCATGTGGTGAGTGCATGTGGTGTGTGCATGTGGCGTGTGCATGTGGTGTGTGCATGTGGTGTGTGCATGTGGTGTGTGCATGTGGTGTGTGTATGTGGTGTGTGCATGTGGTGTGTGCATGTGGTGTGTGCATGTGGTGTGTGCATGTGGTGAGTGCATGTGGTGTGTGCATGTGGTGTGTGTATGTGGTGTGTGCATGTGGTGTGTGTATGTGGTGTGTGCATGTGGTGTGTGCATGTGGTGTGTGCATGTGGTGTGTGCATGGGGTGTGTGCATGTGGTGTGTGCATGTGGTGTGTGCATGTGGTGTGTGCATGTGGTGTGTGCATGTGGTGTGTGCATGTGGTGTGTGCATGTGGCGTGTGCATGTGGCGTGTGCATGTGGCGTGTGCATGTGGTGTGTGCATGTGGTGTGTGCATGTGGTGTGTGCATGTGGTGTGTGCATGTGGTGTGTGCATGTGGTGTGTGCATGTGGTGTGTGCATGTGGTGTGTGCATGTGGTGTGTGCATGTGGTGTGTGCATGTGGTGTGTGTATGTGGTGTGTGCATGTGGTGTGTGCATGTGGTGTGTGCATGTGGTGTGTGCATGTGGTGTGTGTATGTGGTGTGTGCATGTGGTGTGTGTATGTGGTGTGTGCATGTGGTGTGTGCATGTGGTGTGTGCATGTGGTGTGTGCATGGGGTGTGTGCATGTGGTGTGTGCATGTGGTGTGTGCATGTGGTGTGTGCATGTGGTGTGTGCATGTGGTGTGTGCATGTGGTGTGTGCATGTGGCGTGTGCATGTGGCGTGTGCATGTGGTGTGTGCATGTGGTGTGTGCATGTGGTGTGTGCATGTGGCGTGTGCATATGGTGTGTGCATGTGGTGTGTGCATGTGGCGTGTGCATGTGGCGTGTGCATGTGGCGTGTGCATGTGGTGTGTGCATGTGGTGTGTGCATGTGGTGTGTGCATGTGGTGTGTGCATGTGGTGTGTGCATGTGGTGTGTGCATGTGGTGTGTGCATGTGGTGTGTGCATGTGGTGTGTGCACGTGGTGTGTGCATGTGGTGTGTGCACGTGGTGTGTGCACGTGGTGTGTGCATGTGGTGTGTGCATGTGGTGTGTGCATGTGGTGTGTGCATGTGGTGTGTGCATGTGGTGTGTGCATGTGGTGTGTGCATGTGGTGTGTGCATGTGGTGTGTGCATGTGGTGTGTGCATGTGGTGTGTGCATGTGGTGTGTGCATGTGGTGTGTGCATGTGGTGTGTGCATGTGGTGAGTGCATGTGGTGTGTGCATGTGGTGTGTGCATGTGGTGTGTGCATGTGGTGTGTGCATGTGGTGTGTGCATGTGGTGTGTGCATGTGGCGTGTGCATGTGGTGTGTGCATGTGGCGTGTGCATGTGGCGTGTGCATGTGGCGTGTGCATGTGGCGTGTGCATGTGGTGTGTGCATGTGGTGTGTGCATGTGGTGTGTGCATGTGGTGTGTGCATGTGATGTGTGCATATGGTGTGTGCATGTGGTGTGTGCATGTGGTGTGTGCCTGTGGTGTGTGCATGTGGTGTGTGCATGTGGTGTGTGCATGTGGTGTGTGCATGTGGTGTGTGCATGTGGTGTGTGCATGTGGCGTGTGCATGTGGCGTGTGCATGTGGTGTGTGCATGTGGTGTGTGCATGTGGTGTGTGCATGTGGTGTGTGCATGTGGTGTGTGCATGTGGTGTGTGCATGTGGTGTGTGCATGTGGTGTGTGCATGTGGTGTGTGCATGTGGTGTGTGCATGTGGTGTGTGCATGTGGTGTGTGCATGTGGCGTGTGCATGTGGCGTGTGCATGTGGTGAGTGCATGTGGCGTGTGCATGTGGCGTGTGCATGTGGCGTGTGCATGTGGTGTGTGCATGTGGTGTGTGCATGTGGTGTGTGCATGTGGTGTGTGCATGTGGTGTGTGCATGTGGTGTGTGCATGTGGTGTGTGCATGTGGTGTGTGCATGTGGCGTGTGCATGTGGTGTATGCATGTGGTGTGTGCATGTGGTGTGTGCATGTGGTGTGTGCATGTGGTGTGTGCATGTGGTGTGTGCATGTGGTGTGTGCATGTGGTGTGTGCATGTGGTGTGTGCATGTGGTGTGTGCATGTGGTGTGTGCATGTGGCGTGTGCATGTGGTGTGTGCATGTGGTGTGTGCATGTGGTGTGTGCATGTGGTGTGTGCATGTGGTGTGTGCATGTGGTGTGTGCATGTGGTGTGTGCATGTGGTGAGTGCATGTGGTGTGTGCATGTGGTGTGTGCATGTGGCGTGTGCATGTGGCGTGTGCATGTGGTGTGTGCATGTGGTGTGTGCATGTGGTGTGTGCATGTGGTGTGTGCATGTGGTGTGTGCATGTGGTGTGTGCATGTGGTGAGTGCATGTGGTGTGTGCATGTGGTGTGTGCATGTGGCGTGTGCATGTGGCGTGTGCATGGGGTGTATGCATGGGGTGTGTGCATGTGGTGTGTGCATGTGGTGTGTGCATGTGGTGTGTGCATGTGATGTGTGCATATGGTGTGTGCATGTGGTGTGTGCATGTGGTGTGTGCATGTGGTGTGTGCATGTGATGTGTGCATATGGTGTGTGCATGTGGTGTGTGCATGTGATGTGTGCATATGGTGTGTGCATGTGGTGTGTGCAGGTAATGCTTTGAATGCAAATATTTACTGGCAGCGAACAGGTTAATATACACCAGAGGTATTTAGGTAAGTTTAAATCAATATTTCGGCATGTAACTGCCTTCTTCGGGATGGTATGGAAAGAATGGAATTTATTTATGTAAGCTATCACAATAATTATGTCTCTGAACACACACTCACACACACACATACACTGGAAATTCATAGCTCAGAATTCAGAGGCATTTAAGTCTCCAAATTTGTAGAACCTGCACTTGTAATCATAACAAGTCATTTTAGATCCCTTTGAAGTTACGGAATGAACTCCGATGAACTGTACGCATGCATTTCGTTTACATGGGTCAAATAAGGAATTATCCGTATGAGCCGACAAGGGAGACAACTCTTTCGTGTACCATGGTTGACAACGTACGCCATTTTCAGTGCATTTTCGTCGATTGAACAACCAAATTAATTAATTATGCTTAAGTTTGAAGCTCAATCCGTCAATTAATTTCACGACACTTGAAATGTTCTTTGGCTTGCTTACATGGACTTGTATCAAAAATAAGTAAAGAATGTCACTGGATTCTGAGCTATGAATTTAACACGCTAAAGAATGTCACTGGATTCTGAGCTATGAATTTAACACCCTAAAGAATGTCTCTGGATCTGAGCTATGAATTTAACACCCTAAAGAATGTCTCTGGATCTGAGCTATGAATTTAACACCCTAAAGAATGTCACTGGATCTGAGCTATGAATTTAACACCCTGAAGTTCAAGATTACCCATACACTGCAAGGGTTTTCATAAATGGTATTATAGAGAGAAAAAAGTCAACAAGCTTATAGACGGAAAAGCCTTTTTTCAGCTTGTCTTAAACCTTAGAAGGAAAACTTAGAAGGCACACACTCTGCACAGTGTAACCGGTGCTGATGAGGTCGCCAAGGTAACTAACTCATACAAAACCGACTGATTTCTTTCAGTTGGGAGTTAGGTCCCTTGGTACGAGTTTTTGCGTGACGTGCTATTTTTAGTCATTACGAATTTCCAATCTTCCCTTGCACAACTTCCGGGAAAGGAGTTTGTGGTGCAAACAACTTGGCGACAGAAATAGATCAGAAGAACGTTTCAACACATTATAAAAGTGGCGTGTAAGCTTCAAAGCTGTACACCTGCTGCAACTTCGAGACTTCAACTCAAGGTAAGGATTCTTAGCGTGAGATCTATGAATTTTGTCTTGGTGTTTTATGCACGGGTTGCGTCGTCTGCATAGAACCGCCCTCAACTTGGGCACTTGTTTTCCAGTGGTACGGTATCTAACGACAAAAGACTTGAGTGACAGAGTGATTACCAGTATGTCTCTGTTACCAGTGATGGAGTCGGTTTGTGTGTGTGTGTGTGTGTGTGTGTGTGTGTGTGTGTGTGTGTGTGTGTGTGTGTGTACACTTGTATCTGATCAGCAGGAATTAAGATCACTTAATTGAAACTTGTAATTGCGTGAAGTTTAACTCAGTTACGTATTACATTCTTCAATCAGGGCCACGTGGAATACACAACACACACACTCTCTCTGTCTCTGTTTGCCTGTCTGCATGTCTCTCTCTCTCTCTCTCTCTCTCTCTCTCTCTCTCTCTCTCTCTCTTTCTTTCTCTCTCTCTCATTTTGAACCCAGAAATGTTAGCAAAAAGGTGACAGAAATAATCACAGATACGAGGATGACATTGAGAGAACTTTGGTATTATTAAAACACAGTGAAATCTTAATCATTGTTTCAGGTTTCGGTCATTTTTCGCCATTCTGGCGTCACCAAGGGACACAGCTACTGTTGAAGAAGCTACAGCTACCATGGCGTCATGTGCAGTAGAAACCCCGCAGGCCACTGAGGTGTCCGACATCAAGTCTGCTTTTCCAGGCCGATGTCGCGTCATCAAGGACATGGGATTGTTCACACACATTGTGACACTGCAGCCTAAAGATATGGACGTCACACTCAAGTTTCAGCTTACAGGTAAGATATGGACGTCACACTCAAGTTTCAGCTTACAGGTAAGATATGACACCGACCATTATTATACCCCCCGCGGGTTAGGGGGAAGAATTTACCCGATGCTCCCCAGCATGTCGTAAGAGGCGACTAACGGATTCTGTTTCTCTTTTTACCCTTGTTAAGTGTTTCTTGTATAGAATATACTAGTCAATTTTTGTAAAGATTTTAGTCAAGCAGTATGTAAGAAATGTTAAGTCCTTTGCACTGGAAACTTGCATTCTCCCAGTAAGGTAATACATTGTACTACGTTGCAAGCCCCTGGAGCAAATTTTTCATTAGTGCTTTTGTGAACAAGAAACAATTGACAAGTGGCTCTATCCCATCTCCCCCCTTTCCTCTTCGCGATATAACCTTCGTGGTTGAAAACGACGTTAAACACCAAATAAAGAAAGAAAGACCATTATTATGATAATAAGGAGGATATTTATATGGCGCAAACCCTTAAACAGTTCTTAAAGTCTCACAAAAACATACATGTACATAAATCAAGTTTAACGGTAAATGGTTTTGTGTTGATGAAACTGAGAAGTACAGATCTGGCTAAGTGCTGTGTGGGGATTGTGTTGATGTAACTGAGAAGTACAGATCTGGCTAAGTGCTGTGTGGGGATTGTGTTGATGTAACTGAGAAGTACAGACCTGGCTAAGTGCTGTGTGGGGATTGTGTTGATGTAACTGAGAAGTACAGACCTGGCTAAGTGCTGTGTGGGGATTGTGTTGATGTAACTGAGAAGTACAGATCTGGCTTAGTGCTGTGTGGGGATTGTGTTGATGTAACTGAGAAGTACAGATCTGGCTAAGTGCTGTGTGGGGATTGTGTTGATGTAACTGAGAAGTACAGATCTGGCTAAGTGCTGTGTGGGGATTGTGTTGATGTAACTGAGAAGTACAGATCTGGCTAAGTGCTGTGTGGGGATTGTGTTGATGTAACTGAGAAGTACAGACCTGGCTAAGTGCTGTGTGGGGATTGTGTTGATGTAACTGAGAAGTACAGATCTGGCTAAGTGCTGTGTGGGGATTGTGTTGATGTAACTGAGAAGTACAGACCTGGCTAAGTGCTGTGTGGGGATTGTGTTGATGTAACTGAGAAGTACAGATCTGGCTAAGTGCTGTGTGGGGATTGTGTTGATGAAACTGAGAAGTACAGATCTGGCTAAGTGCTGTGTGGGGATTGTGTTGATGTAACTGAGAAGTACAGACCTGGCTAAGTGCTGTGTGGGGATTGTGTTGATGTAACTCAGAGAAGTACAGATCTGGCTAAGTGCTGTGTGGGGATTGTGTTGATGTAACTGAGAAGTACAGATCTGGCTAAGTGCTGTGTGGGGATTGTGTTGATGTAACTGAGAAGTACAGATCTGGCTAAGTGCTGTGTGGGGATTGTGTTGATGTAACTCAGAGAAGTACAGACCTGGCTAAGTGCTGTGTGGGGATTGTGTTGATGTAACTGAGAAGTACAGATCTGGCTAAGTGCTGTGTGGGGATTGTGTTGATGTAACTCAGAGAAGTACAGATCTGGCTAAGTGCTGTGTGAGGATTGTGTTGATGTAACTGAGAAGTACAGACCTGGCTAAGTGCTGTGTGGGGATTGTGTTGATGTAACTGAGAAGTACAGACCTGGCTAAGTGCTGTGTGGGGATTGTGTTGATGACCACTGAGAAGTACAGACCTGGGTAAGTGCTGTGTGGGGATTGTGTTGATGAAACTGAGAAGTACAGATCTGGCTAAGTGCTGTGTGGGGATTGTGTTGATGTAACTGAGAAGTACAGATCTGGCTAAGTGCTGTGTGGGGATTGTGTTGATGTAACTCAGAGAAGTACAGACCTGGCTAAGTGCTGTGTGGGGATTGTGTTGATGTAACTGAGAAGTACAGATCTGGCTAAGTGCTGTGTGGGGATTGTGTTGATGTAACTCAGAGAAGTACAGATCTGGCTAAGTGCTGTGTGGGGATTGTGTTGATGAAACTGAGAAGTACAGATCTGGCTAAGTGCTGTGTGGGGATTGTGTTGATGACCACTGAGAAGTACAGACCTGGCTTAGTGCTGTGTGGGGATTGTGTTGATGTAACTGAGAAGTACAGACCTGGCTAAGTGCTGTGTGGGGATTGTGTTGATGTAACTGAGATTTACAGATCTGGCTAAGTGCTGTGTGGGGATTGTGTTGATGTAACTGAGAAGTACAGACCTGGCTAAGTGCTGTGTGGGGATTGTGTTGATGTAACTCAGAGAAGTACAGATCTGGCTAAGTGCTGTGTGGGGATTGTGTTGATGTAACTGAGAAGTACAGACCTGGCTAAGTGCTGTGTGGGGATTGTGTTGATGTAACTGAGAAGTACAGACCTGGCTAAGTGCTGTGTGGGGATTGTGTTGATGAAACTGAGAAGTACAGATCTGGCTAAGTGCTGTGTGGGGATTGTGTTGATGAAACTGAGAAGTACAGATCTGGCTAAGTGCTGTGTGGGGATTGTGTTGATGTAACTGAGAAGTACAGACCTGGCTAAGTGCTGTGTGGGGATTGTGTTGATGTAACTGAGAAGTACAGACCTGGCTAAGTGCTGTGTGGGGATTGTGTTGATGAAACTGAGAAGTACAGATCTGGCTAAGTGCTGTGTGGGGATTGTGTTGATGTAACTGAGAAGTACAGACCTGGCTAAGTGCTGTGTGGGGATTGTGTTGATGTAACTGAGAAGTACAGACCTGGCTAAGTGCTGTGTGGGGATTGTGTTGATGAAACTGAGAAGTACAGATCTGGCTAAGTGCTGTGTGGGGATTGTGTTGATGAAACTGAGAAGTACAGATCTGGCTAAGTGCTGTGTGGGGATTGTGTTGATGTAACTGAGAAGTACAGACCTGGCTAAGTGCTGTGTGGGGATTGTGTTGATGTAACTGAGAAGTACAGATCTGGCTAAGTGCTGTGTGGGGATTGTGTTGATGAAACTGAGAAGTACAGATCTGGCTAAGTGCTGTGTGGGGATTGTGTTGATGAAACTGAGAAGTACAGATCTGGCTAAGTGCTGTGTGGGGATTGTGTTGATGTAACTGAGAAGTACAGACCTGGCTAAGTGCTGTGTGGGGATTGTGTTGATGTAACTGAGAAGTACAGACCTGGCTAAGTGCTGTGTGGGGATTGTGTTGATGAAACTGAGAAGTACAGATCTGGCTAAGTGCTGTGTGGGGATTGTGTTGATGTAACTGAGAAGTACAGACCTGGCTAAGTGCTGTGTGGGGATTGTGTTGATGTAACTGAGAAGTACAGACCTGGCTAAGTGCTGTGTGGGGATTGTGTTGATGTAACTGAGAAGTACAGACCTGGCTAAGTGCTGTGTGGGGATTGTGTTGATGTAACTGAGAAGTACAGATCTGGCTAAGTGCTGTGTGGGGATTGTGTTGATGTAACTGAGAAGTACAGATCTGGCTAAGTGCTGTGTGGGGATTGTGTTGATGTAACTCAGAGAAGTACAGATCTGGCTAAGTGCTGTGTGGGGATTGTGTTGATGTAACTGAGAAGTACAGACCTGGCTAAGTGCTGTGTGGGGATTGTGTTGATGTAACTGAGAAGTACAGATCTGGCTAAGTGCTGTGTGGGGATTGTGTTGATGTAACTGAGAAGTACAGATCTGGCTAAGTGCTGTGTGGGGATTGTGTTGATGAAACTGAGAAGTACAGATCTGGCTAAGTGCTGTGTGGGGATTGTGTTGATGAAACTGAGAAGTACAGACCTGGCTAAGTGCTGTGTGGGGATTGTGTTGATGTAACTGAGAAGTACAGATCTGGCTAAGTGCTGTGTGGGGATTGTGTTGATGTAACTGAGAAGTACAGACCTGGCTAAGTGCTGTGTGGGGATTGTGTTGATGAAACTGAGAAGTACAGATCTGGCTAAGTGCTGTGTGGGGATTGTGTTGATGTAACTGAGAAGTACAGATCTGGCTAAGTGCTGTGTGGGGATTGTGTTGATGTAACTGAGAAGTACAGATCTGGCTAAGTGCTGTGTGGGGATTGTGTTGATGTAACTGAGAAGTACAGACCTGGCTAAGTGCTGTGTGGGGATTGTGTTGATGTAACTGAGAAGTACAGATCTGGCTAAGTGCTGTGTGGGGATTGTGTTGATGTAACTGAGAAGTACAGATCTGGCTAAGTGCTGTGTGGGGATTGTGTTGATGTAACTCAGAGAAGTACAGATCTGGCTAAGTGCTGTGTGGGGATTGTGTTGATGTAACTGAGAAGTACAGACCTGGCTAAGTGCTGTGTGGGGATTGTGTTGATGTAACTGAGAAGTACAGATCTGGCTAAGTGCTGTGTGGGGATTGTGTTGATGTAACTGAGAAGTACAGATCTGGCTAAGTGCTGTGTGGGGATTGTGTTGATGAAACTGAGAAGTACAGATCTGGCTAAGTGCTGTGTGGGGATTGTGTTGATGAAACTGAGAAGTACAGACCTGGCTAAGTGCTGTGTGGGGATTGTGTTGATGTAACTGAGAAGTACAGATCTGGCTAAGTGCTGTGTGGGGATTGTGTTGATGTAACTGAGAAGTACAGACCTGGCTAAGTGCTGTGTGGGGATTGTGTTGATGAAACTGAGAAGTACAGATCTGGCTAAGTGCTGTGTGGGGATTGTGTTGATGTAACTGAGAAGTACAGATCTGGCTAAGTGCTGTGTGGGGATTGTGTTGATGTAACTGAGAAGTACAGATCTGGCTAAGTGCTGTGTGGGGATTGTGTTGATGTAACTGAGAAGTACAGACCTGGCTAAGTGCTGTGTGGGGATTGTGTTGATGTAACTGAGAAGTACAGATCTGGCTAAGTGCTGTGTGGGGATTGTGTTGATGTAACTGAGAAGTACAGACCTGGCTAAGTGCTGTGTGGGGATTGTGTTGATGTAACTGAGAAGTACAGACCTGGCTAAGTGCTGTGTGGGGATTGTGTTGATGTAACTGAGAAGTACAGATCTGGCTAAGTGCTGTGTGGGGATTGTGTTGATGTAACTGAGAAGTACAGACCTGGCTAAGTGCTGTGTGGGGATTGTGTTGATGTAACTGAGAAGTACAGACCTGGCTAAGTGCTGTGTGGGGATTGTGTTGATGAAACTGAGAAGTACAGATCTGGCTAAGTGCTGTGTGGGGATTGTGTTGATGTAACTGAGAAGTACAGACCTGGCTAAGTGCTGTGTGGGGATTGTGTTGATGTAACTGAGAAGTACAGATCTGGCTAAGTGCTGTGTGGGGATTGTGTTGATGTAACTGAGAAGTACAGATCTGGCTAAGTGCTGTGTGGGGATTGTGTTGATGTAACTGAGAAGTACAGACCTCAGGCTAAGTGCTGTGTGGGGATTGTGTTGATGAAACTGAGAAGTACAGATCTGGCTAAGTGCTGTGTGGGGATTGTGTTGATGTAACTGAGAAGTACAGATCTGGCTAAGTGCTGTGTGGGGATTGTGTTGATGTAACTGAGAAGTACAGATCTGGCTAAGTGCTGTGTGGGGATTGTGTTGATGTAACTGAGAAGTACAGACCTGGCTAAGTGCTGTGTGGGGATTGTGTTGATGTAACTGAGAAGTACAGATCTGGCTAAGTGCTGTGTGGGGATTGTGTTGATGTAACTGAGATTTACAGATCTGGCTTAGTGCTGTGTGGGGATTGTGTTGATGTAACTGAGAAGTACAGACCTGGCTAAGTGCTGTGTGGGGATTGTGTTGATGTAACTGAGAAGTACAGACCTGGCTAAGTGCTGTGTGGGGATTGTGTTGATGTAACTGAGAAGTACAGATCTGGCTAAGTGCTGTGTGGGGATTGTGTTGATGTAACTGAGAAGTACAGATCTGGCTAAGTGCCGTGTGGGGATTGTGTTGATGTAACTGAGAAGTACAGACCTGGCTTAGTGCTGTGTGGGGATTGTGTTGATGTAACTGAGAAGTACAGACCTGGCTAAGTGCTGTGTGGGGATTGTGTTGATGTAACTGAGAAGTACAGACCTGGCTAAGTGCTGTGTGGGGGTTGTGTTGATGTAACTGAGAAGTACAGATCTGGCTAAGTGCTGTGTGGGGATTGTGTTGATGAAACAGAGAAGTACAGACCTGGCTAAGTGTTGTGTGGGGATTGTGTTGATGTACAGTGGAACCCCTCTTTTAAGACTATAAACAAATCTGAGAAATTAGGTCTTATAAAGGAAGGAGTCTTATATAAAGGTAGGAGTCTTATAAAGGTAGGAGTCTTATAAAGGTAGGAGTCTTAAAATGGCGGTAAAATGACAGAGGTTATGAACCAAAAATATGAAAAAGCAAGGTCTTAAAAAGTTTTATATTGGCTGGTCTTAAGATGGAGGTTCCACTGTAGTGGTAACCATGTCTGTGTCACTCTGGCTGGCTGTCTGTGTTTGTGTCACTCTGGCTGGCTGTCTGTGTTTGTGTCACTCTGGCTGGCTGTCTGTGTCTGTGTCACTCTGGGTGGCTGGCTGTGTTTGTGTCACTCTGGCTGGCTGTCTGTGTTTGTGTCACTCTGGCTGGCTGTCTGTGTTTGTGTCACTCTGGCTGGCTGTCTGTGTTTGTGTCACTCTGGCTGGCTGTCTGTGTTTGTGTCACTCTGGCTGGCTGTCTGTGTTTGTGTCACTCTGGCTGGCTGTCTGTGTTTGTGTCACTCTGGCTGGCTGTCTGTGTTTGTGTCACTCTGGCTGGCTGTCTGTGTCTGTGTCACTCTGGCTGGCTGTCTGTGTCTGTGTCACTCTGGCTGGCTGTCTGTGTCTGTGTCACTCTGGCTGGCTGTCTGTGTTTGTGTCACTCTGGCTGGCTGTCTGTGTTTGTGTCACTCTGGCTGGCTGTCTGTGTTTGTGTCACTCTGGCTGGCTGTCTGTGTTTGTGTCACTCTGGCTGGCTGTCTGTGTTTGTGTCACTCTGGCTGGCTGTCTGTGTTTGTGTCACTCTGGCTGGCTTTCTGTGCCTGTGTCACTCTGGCTGGCTGTCTGTGTTTGTGTCACTCTGGCTGGCTGTCTGTGTTTGTGTCACTCTGGCTGGCTGTCTGTGTTTGTGTCACTCTGGCTGGCTGTCTGTGTTTGTGTCACTCTGGCTGGCTGTCTGTGTCACTATGGCTGGCTTTGTGTGTCTGTGTCACTATGGCTGGCTTTGTGTGTCTGTGTCACTCTGGCTGGCTGTCTGTGTCTGTGTCACTCTGGCTGGCTGTCTGTGTTTGTGTCACTCTGGCTGGCTGTCTGTGTTTGTGTCACTCTGGCTGGCTGTCTGTGTTTGTGTCACTCTGGCTGGCTGTCTGTGTCTGTGTCACTCTGGGTGGCTGGCTGTGTTTGTGTCTATGTTTTACAGTATGTTGATAGAGAATGCTTGTGCAATTGTGTTTGCTTGCTTCTGCTTATCTGCTGCAAAGTGATATACGTCGAAGAAAACTTCAAAACAAAAAGAAAACACAACAGAAAATGTTTGGCAGCTGGTCGCTGACTTCTTCATGATGGTAATAAGTAAGGAATAACGGTCGCTGACTTCTTCATGATGGTAATAAGTAAGGAATAACGGTCGCTGACTTCTTCATGATGGTAATAAGTAAGGAATGACGGTCGCTGACTTCTTCATGATGGTAATAAGTAAGGAATGACGGTCGCTGACTTCTTCATGATGGTAATAAGTAAGGAATAACGGTCGCTGACTTCTTCATGATGGTAATAAGTAAGGAATGACGGTCGCTGACTTCTTCATGATGGTAATAAGTAAGGAATGACGGTCGCTGACTTCTTCATGATGGTAATAAGTAAGGAATAACGGTCGCTGACTTCTTCATGATGGTAATAAGTAAGGAATGACGGTCGCTGACTTCTTCATGATGGTAATAAGTAAGGAATAACGGTCGCTGACTTCTTCATGATGGTAATAAGTAAGGAATGACGGTCGCTGACTTCTTCATGATGGTAATAAGTAAGGAATAACGGTCGCTGACTTCTTCATGATGGTAATAAGTAAGGAATGACGGTCGCTGACTTCTTCATGATGGTAATAAGTAAGGAATGACAGTCGCTGACTTCTTCATGATGGTAATAAGTAAGGAATGACGGTCGCTGACTTCTTCATGATGGTAATAAGTAAGGAATGACAGTCGCTGACTTCTTCATGATGGTAATAAGTAAGGAATGACGGTCGCTGACTTCTTCATGATGGTAATAAGTAAGGAATAATGGTCGCTGACTTCTTCATGATGGTAATAAGTAAGGAATGACGGTCGCTGACTTCTTCATGATGGTAATAAGTAAGGAATGACGGTCGCTGACTTCTTCATGATGGTAATAAGTAAGGAATAACGGTCGCTGACTTCTTCATGATGGTAATAAGTAAGGAATAACGGTCGCTGACTTCTTCATGATGGTAATAAGTAAGGAATAACGGTCGCTGACTTCTTCATGATGGTAATAAGTAAGGAATGACGGTCGCTGACTTCTTCATGATGGTAATAAGTAAGGAATGACGGTCGCTGACTTCTTCATGATGGTAATAAGTAAGGAATGACGGTCGCTGACTTCTTCATGATGGTAATAAGTAAGGAATAACGGTCGCTGACTTCTTCATGATGGTAATAAGTAAGGAATAACGGCATGTGATGTATAGTGTGTTGTCAATGTCATGATGGTAATAAGTAAGGAATAACGGCATGTGATGTATAGTGTGTTGTCAATGTCATGATGGTAATAAGTAAGGAATAACGGCATGTGATGTATAGTGTCTGTAGTACTAGCAACTGTGCCACCACCCAGCCTCTCCTCACTGTTATATCTCAGACCTCTTCCCACGGTCTGGTATCAATTAGAATAAGAGTACATTGTGCACCCTAAGCTTCTTCCAGCACAGTATCCTTATGCTAATGAGTTTCACTCTGTGCTCAGCTCTGTTACTGTATGCTGCTTATATCTTATGCTCTATACTTTAATGAATAAACTTAGTGATAGACATTCGTCTGATGTTATACTGATGTGGCTGAGAGTGTGACCCTACGATAGCCTCCGAATATAAACACACAACACCAAACTATTACATGGTGGCAGCTCTGGTGCCCCAGTGTGAACATCTTACAACTTACAAGTGTTTTCTGTGCCAGCTTTTGTGTGTGTGACACTGACAGCTTCTGATCATCGGAACTGTACTACCTGGAACTTTGTGACTGTGATTGTGATCTATGTGAGTCTGGAACAGTGACTAACCATTAGTAACTGTGTCATTCCCTGTCTTCAACTGGATTACTGAATAATTATCCTGGACACTATCCTGACCACCAGTGACTGTGTCTCTGACAGACAGTAATGCTAGTGTTGTACATGGATACATCATCGACTCCATAACCGTCACTCCGCACAATCCGGTAAGTGGTATCTTTCTCAATTTTACCATGCACACACAACCAACATGGCTGATGCACCATTGCCACGCCCAAAGATGGACTGGTCATCAGATGACAAGGCACAATCACTCCAAGATTTTAAGCAGCTCTGCGACATGTGGTTTAAAGTGAAAAACACTGAGAAAAAACTGCAACACAACTACATCATGTTGTGGCTTGGCAGTGAGGGTTTACGTCTACTCAACACATGGAACCTCACTGTCGAACAGCTCGAAGACCCCAAAAACATCTGGGACAGACTGCAGCTACTCCAACCACCACAAAATTTCCGCATTCATCGGCTAGAAATGCAGCGACTGACGCAACGGACAGGGGAGTCGGTAGAAGATTTTTGCACAAGATGCAGAACAAAGGCCATCAAATGCAAGTATACTGACAAAGCCGCAGAAGATGAGAGAGTTTTAGAGCAACTTATCGCTGGGACATCTATTTCCACTGTCCAGCGTGAACTCCTCTCTCGGGACAGCACCCTGACCCTCGCTACAGCCCTAGAACTAGCAAAGTCACACGAGGCTACAGCGAACCATATGCGTCAAATGCAGGAATTGACAGCTACAGGCTCGACCATCGACGCCATCAGAGCAAAGGACAGCAGAGCATGCGGCAACTGCGGTGGAAAACACCCACCTCGACAATGCCCAGCCTACGGCACTAAGTGCTCAAAATGCCTCAGGCCCAACCACTGGCAGAAGGTATGCCGCTCGAGCACCAGCGGTAGCACAGACAGACCTGGACATGCTGCACAGAGTCTTAAACAACACAAACCCCGAGGGCGGCGACGCGGTAGACCTGGCCACCAGCAAGGTGGCAGGAAACACATCAACGCCGTGCAAGACATCAGCGATGATGACCCTACTGACGACTTCGCCTGCCTGGATTTCTCTAGCATAGAGACAAATAACGGCGACAACCGGGATGAGCTATACGCCAGCCTGGACATCAAGTATTCAATGCCAGCATCCCTTAGAGTAAAGGTGGACACGGGAGCACAGGGAAACATACTCCCACTCCGCATCTATCGGCGAATGTTTCCCGAGCAGCTCAACCCTGAGGGTTTCCCGGCAGCAGGCGCCACAGAAATACGTCGCACTGTACTACAAGCGTACAACGGGACACTCATCAAGCAGTTTGGAGTCATCACGATCCAATGCAAATTCAAGAAAACAGAATGGCATGACGCAGAATTTTTTGTCACAGACAGCAACGGTCCAGCCATCCTGGGACTACCCAGCAGCAGACTGCTGAAGCTGGTCACCGTTCACTGCGCCATTCAAACAGCAGCAGCACCAGCACTGAAGCCAGTCAAGAACGCCAGTGACCTGGAGCGTACATACCCTGACAGATTTGAGGGTATAGGCAACTTTGAAGGTGAGCTACACATCACGCTCAAGGAGGGAGCCCAAGCAGTGGTGCAGCCTCCACGCAAGTATCCCATCCAGCTTCTAGATGAAATCAAATCGGAGCTGAAGAAGATGGAGAACATTGGCGTAATCACCCCCGTCACGGAGCCCACAGACTGGGTTAACGCACTAGCTTTCAGCAGGAAGGCTAGTGGCGGTCTGCGTGTGTGCCTGGATCCCAGAGCACTGAATCAGTGCATCAAGAGGACTCACCACAAGACCCCTACAATCGAGGAGATCACCAATCGCCTCAGTGGCTCCAAGGTTTTCAGCAAACTCGACGCCAAACACGGCTATTGGGCCATCAAACTCGATGAGGAATCCTCCATGCTCACCACCTTCAACAGCCCTGTTGGCCGATTCCGCTTCAATCGTCTTCCCTTTGGCCTCAACGTGAGCCAAGATGCATTCCAGCAAGCCATGGACCGCATCCTCAGCCAGTGTCCTGGTACCATCGGAATCACCGATGACGTCATTGTTCATGGCAAGGATGAAGAGGACCACGACAGGAACCTTCACCATCTGATGGACGTGGCAAGAAAATTTGGACTCGTCTTCAACAGCGACAAATGCCACATCAAGACATCTCAAATCAAATTCTTCCCGCAGTGGGGCACTGCGGTTATGAAATTAAAGGCCCCTCCTGTTTTTGGAACCGCAGGAGCTTTCTAGTTTGCTGTTAGGTAGATTGTTGGTTCCTCTTTCCTGTCATGCTCTCTTTTTCTTCATGAATTCTTTTCTTTTGTCTGCCTTCTTGCTCATTCACCTGTATTTTTTCCAAAAATCTCTTCTCTTGCCGCTTGTCTCGCGATTCATGTATAGTTTAATCTGTTAGTGTTCTGATGTAAGTCCAGCAGTAGATAGGTTAAGCCTATTTTAACATACTGGAAACTGGTAATCTTCCAGTAGGTATTAATTTAGTTTTACTAAAGCCTGCTGGGACACAAGTAATGGGTTAGTGCATTTGTAAACAGGAATCGCTTGACAAGTGGCCCCCTTCATCCCCCCTTCCTCGTCCTGATATGGCTCTGCGTAGTCGGCTGGACGTTAAGCAACAAATAAACAAACAAACAAACAAACAAACAAACAAAATCAAATTCTTTGGGATGATCTATGACCTAGAAGGAGTCCATCCTGATCCAGACAAATGCTCAGAGATCCAGGCCTTGCCAGCCCCAAAGTCCGTCACTGATGTTCAGCGCTTCCTTGGCATAGTTCAGTTCATGTCTCCTTTCATCCCCAAACTGTCCGACAAGACAGCACCCCTCCGTGCATTGACCAAGAAAGGAGTCAGCTTTGAGTGGAACAGCTCGTTGCAGAAAGTATTCGACGACCTCAAAGCATCAATCTGCAAAGACACAGCCCTCTCCTTCTTCGACGTATCCAAGAAGACTACCATACAGGTCGACGCATCGAAAATCGGAGTTGGAGCAGCCCTATTACAAGACGGCAAACCCATAGCGTTCGCCAGCAAGGCCCTGACCGACACAGAACAACGCTATGCGAACATTGAACGTGAACTTCTTGCTGTCGTCTTTGGATGCACGCGATTCCATACGTACATCTATGGAAAACACTTTGTGGTCGAAAGTGACCACAAACCCCTGGAACAGGTGCAGAAGAAAAGCCTAGCTAGTACTCCACCTCGCTTGCAGCGAATGATGTTACAGTTACAACACTATGACGTCACCATTCAATATCGCCTCGGAAAAGAGATGATCCTTGCTGACAGTCTCTCCAGACTTAACCCGACACCCGGTAAATCAATCAGCCTGGAGCAGTCCATCTACGCAGTCCAGTTTTCATCTGACAGGCTTCAGGAGCTACGGCAGAAAACAGATGCCGACCCTGACCTTGCAGCATTGAGAGACACCATCATCGATGGGTGGCCAGATAACGCAAAACTTCTGCCCAAACGACTGCGAGACTACTGGTCATGCAAAGATGAACTAAGTGTGGAGGATGATTTGGTGCTCAAAGGAGATCGAATCATCATACCGGCAGCGATGCAAGCATACATACTGCAGAACATTCATGCTGGTCATCAAGGAAGCGAAAAATGCAAGCTTCGCGCCAAGACTTGCGTCTACTGGCGTGGAATCAATGCACACATCGATGACTGGGTGAAGAGATGCAACGTCTGCCAAAGCAACCTAAACAGCCAGCAGGCAGAAACTCTCCTCCCCCACGACGTTCCAACCAGACCTTGGCAAAACGTCGGCACAGACCTATTTCATTTTGACGGAAAGGAATACATCTTAGTCTCAGACTACTTCTCCAAGATGCCTTTCATCAGACGCCTACCCGCTCAGCCAACCAGCACTTCAGTCATCACAGCACTGAAACAGCTGTTTAGCGAACACGGAATACCTACAAAGGTCATATCAGACAACGGACCACAATATGACTCTAACGAGTTCTCAACATTCTCAGCAGAATGGGGATTCCAACATGTCACCAGTTCTCCAAGATACCCCCAGTCCAACGGATTTGCGGAACGCATGGTGCAGACAGTCAAGAAGACATTGCTCAAAGCAAAGCAGAGCAACTCTGACCCAGACCTGGCAATGCTATTTGTCTCCGCACCACCCCCATTGACAGTTCGCTCCCTTCTCCTGCTGAACTCCTCTACTCCCGCAATCTCCAGTCCAATCTCCCACACCTGGCCAAACCCACTCCATACAACAGGAAAGCGCGCAGGAATCTTCAAGTCCGTCAACAAACTCAAAAAAAATACCACGATCGTTCAGCCCGAGACCTTCCTCCACTCCACACAGGCCAGAAGGTTCAGATGCAAGAAAACAACGGCACATGGATACCAGCAACTGTCGTCAACAAGAGGCCTGAACCAAGATCATACACCATCCGGACACCCAATGGTGGCATCTACCGCCGCAACAGAAGACAGCTGCGAGACCTGCCCACCATGCAGAAACGCCTCACCTGGGCAGACCAACAACAAGATGCCAGTCTCAGACCGCCTCGCCAAGACACCCCACAACCTGTGAACAACACACCCCAACGCAGTGACAACACCGAGTCGACAGTTCCAACAGCCCTTCGACGATCCAACAGACACACACAACAACCACAGCGACTCATTCAAACAATGTAGCTAACAGAAGTACTTGCAAGAAAGAAGAAAGAAGAGCATGCATGAAGACAGCAAGTTTTCCTGAAGAAGAGGAGAAACACACATACACAATGTGTTTTACATGTTTTACATACATACATTTATAATCACACAACAATACAATCCTCACACACAGACACATGTGAAGTGTTGTCAATGTGTATGTTTATGTTGTTTTATGTGTAGAAAGTAGTATGTTATTTTCAATGTAATTTTCTAACCGTAGTTGAAACAAACTGGTAAGAAGAAAAAAGTCAAAGAACTGACTGAACAAAGTCAAAGTACTGTGTGACTCTTCCAGACATTACTTTCAATTAACGACTACATATCTTCTGGTTTCAAGAAAGTATTCTACGATCTAATCTGTGACACTGATATAATGCAGAACAGTGCCAACCAGCACCAACAGTTTCCAAGACACTTGCTAGTAGCGTTTCTGTGTCCTCAGCCACTGCAACCACGACTCTTGTGAAAACAGTCCAAGAACAGTTCCTATCACCCTTGGTGTTGATAATATAATATCTTTTGTGGTTGTAGGTTATCCTATGTTACTTAGTAAGAAGTGACACTATGTTCGAGATTTGTACAGTGTGTTATACTTGCTTTCCAAAAGAGAGGGGATGTAGTACTAGCAACTGTGCCACCACCCAGCCTCTCCTCACTGTTATATCTCAGACCTCTTCCCACGGTCTGGTATCAATTAGAATAAGAGTACATTGTGCACCCTAAGCTTCTTCCAGCACAGTATCCTTATGCTAATGAGTTTCACTCTGTGCTCAGCTCTGTTACTGTATGCTGCTTATATCTTATGCTCTATACTTTAATGAATAAACTTAGTGATAGACATTCGTCTGATGTTATACTGATGTGGCTGAGAGTGTGACCCTACGATAGCCTCCGAATATAAACACACAACACCAAACTATTACAGTGTCTTGTCAATGTCATGATGGTAATAAGTAAGGAATAACGGCATGTGATGTATAGTGTGTTGTCAATGTCATGATGGTAATAAGTAAGGAATAACGGCATGTGATGTATAGTGTGTTGTCAATGTCATGATGGTAATAAGTAAGGAATAACGGCATGTGATGTATAGTGTGTTGTCAATGTCATGATGGTGATAAGTAAGGAATAACGGCATGTGATGTATAGTGTGTTGTCAATATCATGATGGTAATAAGTAAGGAATAACGGCATGTGATGTATAGTGTGTTGTCAATGTCATGATGGTGATAAGTAAGGAATAACGGCATGTGATGTATAGTGTGTTGTCAATGTCATGATGGTAATAAGTAAGGAATAACGGCATGTGATGTATAGTGTGTTGTCAATGTCATGATGGTAATAAGTAAGGAATAACGGCATGTGATGTATAGTGTGTTGTCAATGTCATGATGGTAATAAGTAAGGAACTTATAACGGCATGTGATGTATAGTGTATTGTCAATGTCATGATGGTAATAAGTAAGGAATAACGGCATGTGATGTATAGTGTATTGTCAATGTCACGATGACAACTGTCTGTACTTTCTGACACACCTGTTCTATCTGTTGCAGATTCCTACCCATCCACAGTACCAGAGATCTCAGTACGATCAGAGAGTCTCACACAAGGCAAACATGACGACCTTATAATTGTCCTGAAGGACGAGGCGGGGCAACTGACCGGCCAGCCCATGTTGCACAAACTGGTCACTGCTGCCGAAGGCTGGCTTCGCACCCACGGAATCCGCCCTGGCAAAAGTGTCAATGCCAATGCTGAGGTAAAGACTATATACTTACTCTATGACATTGAGGTAAAGACTATATACTTACTCTATGACATTGAAGTAAGGTATGTTATTGGAACGTTTAATTATTGACAAAACAAAACGTTTTGTCATCATTTTCACGAGTTTTCATTCACAAGCACCTGAGAAATAAATGTCATGTTCCCCGGGGAATAAATCCCCGGTTACCATAGTTGCAGGAAGCCCTATTACATGGATAATCAAAAGCAAACCCAATAGAAACGCTCGAGGATTCTTCGGCTCTTTTCATTGGCGTTTCCCCAGACCTAAACAGACGACACTGCTTCGCCAAGTTCCAAATACGAACTGGCAAACTGGCAAATGTAAACAAAAAACAAAACTACCTCATCAAAGGTCATACATTTATGCTTTATCGCAAACAAATAAAACCTATCGATATGTTTTATCTTCTCACAAAGTCATGGAGTGCGTGTATCTCTGTTTGGAGAAACACGAACGTCAAGTTTAAGTCAAACCAATTGACCCCTGACACACACATTTTGACCCGTGCACAAGACGTTGTATCGATAAACTAAGCGCAAATGAAAAAATAATAATAAAAAAGCAAAGAACATAGCAACAAGAAATGAAGACATCTGACAAAGCCAAGCAAGCAGAATGACAAGTCTAATGAAAAACAGAGAGGCAATGAGAAACAAGATCGCGATTATCTTTCCTTCGCGGCACGACGCAAATCATTTGTGTCCTTTGACCCAATTCGTGCAGTGCTGCACGATGCAAATCTTCTGTTACCTTTGACTCAACGTAGCTTCAATATTCGATTACTAATATTTACCACTGAAAACCGAGGAGTGGAATACCGAGAGGGGCAGGGTGGTAGGGTGATGGTGAAATGTAATGAAGAGAAAGCCGATTCTGCAATAACACAAACAAGAACAAAAAACCCAACACTGACCTATATGAATATTTAATCAATAATATGATCGTCTGCGTTGCAGGTGTGCAAGTGAAGGGTTGGGGGGGGGGGGGGGGGGGTAACTTGATCATTAATTTGTGTGTGTCAGTGTTTGTGTTCATGGACTGATTGTGAGGGAGGGGGGTGGGTGGGGTGGAGTGTGTTTCAGGTTTTGGTGTGGGTATGAAACGAGCAAAACAATACCCACACCACAAAATCTTGGAGGCAAAAAACACTCGCCGTCGCATCATTTTGTCCGCACAATATTATATGCACCAACAACCGGAAAGAAAGGTGACAATGGAAAAAGACTCATCTTTGCTTCCTGCGATTCCTTGCCCCCGACTCGAACGTCGCACGATAATCCACATAACAGATCTGTTGTGAGATGGTCAACGCTGACTGTGCAAGCAAATCACCTCGTTTGAAATACGACAATCCCATCGCTCGAATGCAACATGTGGGCACTATCGTCTCAAAGGCGCTTACTGTTGGTTTCACACACCACTCTGTAGTCGGAACCTACAGAACTTCGCATCCTCAAACCTGACATACTTGTCTCAACATTATAAACTCAAATCACACACAGTAAGTTGCTTTCGCACGCCAGCTTTGAACAACGTGCTGGGGCCCCGAACATGCATTATAATAACAGAACTCGCGTTTCAAACCATGGCTCCCTGTGTTGATTTTTGACTTAATGTTGAACCACCAAAATGATGACAAAAACGACGTTTGATGGTTTGTTGCCAGACCAGCTTTTTTGTCGGTCCTCGGGGGGCATATCGACTTTTGTTTCATATTTATTGACCGCGGCCTTCGGCCTTGGTCAATAAATATGAAACAAAAGACGATATGCTCCCCCTCGGACCGACAAAAAAGCTGGTCTGTCAACAACCCATCAAACATCTTATAATGTTCACAAATTAAACGTTATGTTCACAAATTAAACGTTATGTTCACAAATTAAACGTTCGAATAGCTTACCTTTCTTGTTATTTGATTCCAAATTTTTTAACGTTGGCAGTCTAAAAATTAAACAAAATTGATTTTTGTATGACATTGAAGTTATTGAATGATTATTGATACAGTGGAAACCACTTTTGAGGACACCATCCCCTTCCTTCTAAATTTATGACTTCCGCCATTTTATGACCATTATGCTCACATTTGATATGCTAATCCTTGGTACTTTGAGGCTCCCTCTCAATGGGGGGCTGATGTTCTTACATTTGATATGCTAATCCTTGGTACTTTGAGGCTCCCTCTCAATGGGGGGCTGATGTTCTTACATTTGATATGCTAATCCTTGGTACTTTGAGGCTCCCTCTCAATGGGGGGCTGATGTTCTTACATTTGATATGCTAATCCTTGGTACTTTGAGGCTCCCTCTCAATGGGGGGCTGATGTTCTTACATTTGATATGCTAATCCTTGGTACTTTGAGGCTCCCTCTCAATGGGGGGCTGATGTTCTTACATTTGATATGCTAATCCTTGGTACTTTGAGGCTCCCTCTCAATGGGGGCTGATGTTCTTACATTTGATATGCTAATCCTTGGTACTTTGAGGCTCCCTCTCAATGGGGGGCTGATGTTCTTACATTGGGGGGTCTTAGAAAGGAAGCGCCCTGTATGTGATGTGCTAGTTTTAATTTAATTTCGACTGCAATTTTTTGCCCCAACCCCTTGTTATTGTAGTATAATTATGTTTGGATACAATGATACGGAGTGTACATGAGGCAGCTATGTAAGCGTATAGGTGTAGAAGCATGCAAGTGTGTGTGTGTGTACGTACGTGTGTGTGTGTACGTACGTGTGCGTGATTGTGTGTGTACATGCAACTGACAGTGAGAGAGGAAAAGACAGCTGATTGTGTGTGTACATGTAACTGACAGTGAGAGAGGAAAAGACAGCTGATTGTGTGTGTACATGTAACTGACAGTGAGAGAGGAAAAGACAGCTGATTGTGTGTGTACATGTAACTGACAGTGAGAGAGGAAAAGACAGCTGATTGTGTGTGTACATGTAACTGACAGTGAGAGAGGAAAAGACAGCTGATTGTGTGTGTACATGTAACTGACAGTGAGAGAGGAAAAGACAGCTGATTGTGTGTGTACATGTAACTGACAGTGAGAGAGGAAAAGACAGCTGATTGTGTGTGTACATGTAACTGACAGTGAGAGAGGAAAAGACTGCTGATTGTGTGTGTACATGTAACTGACAGTGAGAGAGGAAAAGACAGCTGATTGTGTGTGTACATGTAACTGACAGTGAGAGAGGAAAAGACAGCTGATTGTGTGTGTACATGTAACTGACAGTGAGAGAGGAAAAGACAGCTGATTGTGTGTGTACATGTAACTGACAGTGAGAGAGGAAAAGACTGCTGATTGTGTGTGTACATGTAACTGACAGTGAGAGAGGAAAAGACTGCTGATTGTGTGTGTACATGTAACTGACAGTGAGAGAGGAAAAGACAGCTGATTGTGTGTGTACATGTAACTGACAGTGAGAGAGGAAAAGACTGCTGATTGTGTGTGTACATGTAACTGACAGTGAGAGAGGAAAAGACTGCTGATTGTGTGTGTACATGTAACTGACAGTGAGAGAGGAAAAGACTGCTGATTGTGTGTGTACATGTAACTGACAGTGAGAGAGGAAAACACAGCTGATTGTTTGTGTACATGTAACTGACAGTGAGAGAGGAAAAGACTGCTGATTGTGTGTGTACATGTAACTGACAGTGAGAGAGGAAAAGACAGCTGATTGTGTGTGTACATGTAACTGACAGTGAGAGAGGAAAAGACAGCTGATTGTGTGTGTACATGTAACTGACAGTGAGAGAGGAAAAGACTGCTGATTGTGTGTGTACGTGTAACTGACAGTGAGAGAGGAAAACACAGCTGATTGTGTGTGTACATGTAACTGACAGTGAGAGAGGAAAAGACAGCTGAATGTGTGTGTACATGTAACTGACAGTGAGAGAGGAAAAGACAGCTGATTGTGTGTGTACATGTAACTGACAGTGAGAGAGGAAAAGACAGCTGATTGTGTGTGTACATGTAACTGACAGTGAGAGAGGAAAAGACAGCTGATTGTGTGTGTACATGTAACTGACAGTGAGAGAGGAAAACACAGCTGATTGTGTGTGTACATGTAACTGACAGTGAGAGAGGAAAACACAGCTGATTGTGTGTGTACATGTAACTGACAGTGAGAGAGGAAAAGACAGCTGATTGTGTGTGTACATGTAACTGACAGTGAGAGAGGAAAAGACTGCTGATTGTGTGTGTACATGTAACTGACAGTGAGAGAGGAAAAGACTGCTGATTGTGTGTGTACATGTAACTGACAGTGAGAGAGGAAAAGACTGCT